>NC_051848.1:59482701-59753479 GCF_002237135.1 Teleopsis dalmanni | reverse complement strand
TGATTCGTAAATTTTTCTATAGCATACGAACTATTTGAATTAATCTTTCTTGAGTTATGTCGAATTTGTAGGCTGAATCTTTTTGGTGGGTATACTTTTCTTTGACACTGATTCGTAAATTTTTCTATAGCATACGAACTATTTGAATTAATCTTTCTTGAGTTATGTCGAATTTGTAGGCTGAATCTTTTTGGTGGGTATACTTTTCTTTGACACTGTATATCGATGCATATACAAAATTAAATTATTTCAAACACAGTACTATAAAAACAATGTATTATTTTTTTTAATACCTTTTTTTTAAGTAGATATTCTTACATTACACGTTATTCTCCATCAACATATTTTGACATTTCCCGTTCAATTTTAAAGGACTAAACTTAAAAGAAATAAACTAAGGAGAAGGGAACATATAATATATCATATGATTGATCTAGTGGAACTTAACAATATTGATTTTATTTTCTGTCAGGTGCTACAGGCTTATAGGTTACAATATAGGCTCATGCATAGCCAAATAAATCAACAAGTATCAGGAGCCATTTCCAGAAGGCTGCCAAAAAGCCTCCAAGTCGATTTTATTCCAGTATAACTAAGCAGTAGTTATACTAAAGACAACACTATATTAAATAATATTATTTTTTATTTCTCGCTTTTATTAAAAATACTTCAAATAATTATTCTAATATTATTGCTGCTGTATATATATTTCTATTTCTTTTTGTGTCGTTATGATTAGGTGACATCACCAATAAAGTGTTTGTTATTTCTACAAACTTTCATCCCTATAACTTTTATCTAAATAGTGCCTTAGTGCTTGTCTTCCTCAGAGTTGTCACCCTCTCATGTTTTGATTTCAAGCTCAACGATGTTGTGGTTGAGTTCGTCGTATTTTTCTACTTAAAATAATTTGAAAAAGTTTTCTGCCACATTTAAGATATAATAGTTTTGTACTCATTTACAGTTGGTCTATTTAGTTTCTGTATATAATTAAAAATTGGATTGGTTATCTTTGTCGGTTAATGTCAGTTGCTATTTCTTACTTTTTGACTCTAGGTAAGTAGTACAAACGTATACGCAACTGTTTTTGTAAAACTTGTAATAGTTCAATAATTGAGTAATGATATAAATAGTCCGTTCTATATTATGCTAATATATCAGCACGGCAATATTAGAGTCATATATATAAGACTAACTTAACACCAAAACAGTTTAACTGTAGAGTACAAAATGTTATGCTCAGAAACTTTAATGTTATGATAGAGACAAAATAGATTTACAATACATACTACATATAGTCAGTAAATTATTATAAATATATTACGTAGATAGCCTCTGAAGTTTATTGGAGAGGAGAGTTGAGGTTACATCATTTTATTATTAATATTTAATAGTGATTGCCAGCACAATTATTTAATCAAGGTTTGAGAAGCAATAACTTGACTTCTACTTTCACTTTCTAACTCGATTTCTAATTTCCAAGTTTAACTAGAATTACCAAAATTTTATGTATTTTGAAGTTATTAGTAAGCGTAAGGAAAGATCGAATTGCAATATTCCGGAATGCCGGATTGTGCCTTCTTCATGCATTCCGTTTATTTTTTTTGGTCCAACTAGTCAATTAGTTGTCAAACCTATCAAACCTATTTTAACAGGCATTATAATTTTTTGCTAAAGACGCTCTTTACAAGTGGTTTGCGTGTCTATTCTCTTTTATATAAAACCCACAAATACGATCAAAATTAAATTCCAGTTTTGTTGGCTGTTAGTTCAAATGTTATAATTATCAACATTTTCATACAGTAACTAAATCGATTTTGATTGAGGTCTCCATAATCGATTTCATTAGCTTTGATAAGTCGTCCCAGTTATAGCTTTCTTTGTTTTTCATCTGCTTCCAGAATTCATGAAAATAACTTCTCCAGCTATAGAATATTCCCGGTTTTACAAACAGTGAGATTTTTTTTTTTTCAAGTTTGTTTTCTATTCATGTTTGCTAATTTGCCTGTGATTATGTGACCAGAAATTGCAAGGTAATCTGTAATTTATAAGATCTATTATTATTTTGATCAAGAGTACATAGGTTTTCAAGACCGCTTCATCATCAATCCTGCTGATATATAATTAGAATTAAATGCGTCGACTGTTTTCTGCCTATCAGCTAGAAACTATCAAATGCTGATAGTTTCATTTGAAGATACAGTAGATATTTGTATATCGTTGAAATTTTTACTGGAAAAATACTTAGCCCTGCCCTGATTTTTTTTCAAGTAGCCATTCATGTACTTTAGTACATGAATATTCAGCTTTATCTCTTTTTTTTAAGATAAACTAAAACAATTTTTTTAGTATTTATTCTTATTATTATATATTCATTTATTTATTTAAAAGATTGGGTACATCATATATATCCCATCGCAGCAAAATTTCAGGAAGTGGTTTTACAAGAATATTAAATCTTTGGATATTATTTAAATTTTGGACTAAATATTGGTCTTAATATAGTTTTAAATAAAATATTGGTATTTTGGAATTGGAATTTTAAATTTGTTAAAAATAATGTAAAAAATTTTCAGAAAATAATATTTAACTTTGATTATTTTATAATCATATTAATTTATAAAATATGGTCTAATATCACTAATAGTCTAATGTGTTAATTTGAAAAATGGACCTTGGAATTGGATGACCAGACTATATTTATCTAAAAGTAAGAAACGTATTATTTCATTCAAATTTTTTGTTTTTATTTATTATAAATTTATTCATAATTTTTAAAAAGTAACTGAGCAATAAAATATGATTCTACTATTAAAAGATAAAAAGTTATAGAAAATATGATTTAAACTATATTTACGATTTTATAAAAGATGACATATGAAACGTATATATTTGTTATATATAAGTAATAAAAGCTAAAATTTATAGGTATCCGTCTATACGTAACGTTGGCTGGTTATTAACAAAAATAAAGAAATAAGTTTACTATATATATATATACTATGTAAATATTCATTGCATATATAAGAATTAACAATTTATTTTTAATTTTCTTGTTTGAAAATTTTTTATTGATTAATATTTATTAAAATTGAATAATATTAATCAATTTGTTTTTTTAAAATTTCTTAAGCCTATTTTATTAAGTAATAAATTAGGGTCCTCAATATGTTATAAACTTTAATAGAGTAATAGTTATATGTATAATAGATAAATTGATATGTTAAACAATAATTAGTTATAAAATATGATGCTGAATGCTTATTTTGGGTCTGCTTTTTCCAATGGGTGGATATTTATGTATATCTCAAAGATGCATGCATTTTGAGGATCTATCCATGTAGATAGATATTCATGTATCTGTTATAAATGTCCTTATTCGACGTCTCTTTCTTCGTTGACTGGATTTCTCAGATTAGTGGTATTATACATATAGAGACTTAGTACTTATCTATGTAAATAATATTGGATTATGCAAATCTAATGGATTATTAACAATAACGATTATGATATAGATAAATGTTGTGGTTTTCTTAGCAAAAAAAATTGAGTCCGGCGGAGTTGAAAAGGTTTCTGATTTTCATTTTATGTTTGATTATCAAGTTCTGAATAGTTATTTAATATTTATATTAATATAAGTCTAATTGAAATAAGTATTATTTAATAAGTAGCCAACTAATAGCATAAATAGTTACATTTGAAGACCGTGTGTTTATATATCGATTAGGCTACTAAACATATAATTAGCGGTATGTATTGGGTTGGGCAATTCTCATGCAGTATTTTTTAGTTTAAACTGGAAACTTTTTTTTTAATTAAAAAAAATAATTTCAGTGATCCAGATATTGGCGAATTTTTTGTACTGTTTTTTGTAATTTTTTTTTTTGTTAGAACTATTATTCAATAACTGTGTACCCGACATAGATTCTTTTCACAATTCTCCATTAAGAAAAATTTTACTTCATGTTGTTGTAGATATTAAAATATGATTTAATTTTAAAATGTTGAACATCGGCATACAATGGATATATCAAAATAATTTAGTTTTGACTAAAACTTTTTCCAACTATTGCTATGGCACGTAATATGTGTGCAGGCTACCGTTGTCATTATGAAAAAGGTCATATTTTTCGATTGCAGCCTCTTATAGGAATTACTAAGTTAAGCTTAGAAAATACACTCAAATTTGAACCAATCTAGTATTACCATATTATTTATTATTAAATAATAGGCTGTGAATATACTCCTACTTAAAAGATCTAGTGTGCGCCTAAAAGAGCAACTACAACAATTTTAGACTATTTATAAATGTCGTAATTGCTGTGGGTTTAATTTTACCTATTGATTTGGGACTAAGATTCCGTTTCTAAAATAATTTAGTCCATATTTTGCCGTCACTGGGCAGTCGCATAGAATATGTTCTGATGTTCCTTCTTATCATGAAAGAGTTGACAGGAATCACTTTCTACTGCATCCATACTTTCATGTGGTAACTGAGTCTACATTGTCCAGTGAGAAATTTAGTGTATATTTTAATAACTGCTAAAGTTGAGGATAGAGGTTAATTTGATATGTTCAGGATCAATGAATTTCCTTAACTGTCGCATGCCTGTATGGGCTTTCCAGTGCTCAAATAGATTTTGTTTTAACTGTTCACATGTTTATGAAGCTATTTGTTATCCCGAGGAAGGACTCTGGACCAATGAAAGGAGTACATACACTCTTCTTTGCTACGAAATCTGCTACTCCATTGCCTTCATGCCCTTCATGTCCCGATACCTACATAAGAGTCACATAGTTCCTCGATGAGTGTTAAAAAGTTGAAAGCATTCCTAGACCAACTTGGATTGGAATGAAGAGTTTAGTAAAGATTTAAGAGTTATTACGCTGCCTAAAAGAATGCATATTTTTTTGTACCTCGGGTTCCTCTACATAGACACTCTCTCGCACATAGCTCTACGTACAGGCATGGACAAGCATGGATGTGGTTTTTCCCGTTGCAATTGCTTTGCGGAATTTTGGTGCCATAATTCCTGCTCATGCACTGACATCTTCCATGTTGGACCGAACATCATACCGTAATTGTTAGCCTTGTTTTAAGATAATTTAATTATTTCTCCATGTTGATTGGTTACTGATGACCACTTTGAATTCCCTGGAGAAAGCTGATCTTCACAGAGAGTTCCGGACTTCATCCAGAATATTAGCATGCCCTGTTAGATTGCTCTATTTAAGATTACGTAGACAAGGAAGCCTTAGTGCGACACAAGTCGCAGTCATTTTAATCGTGAGATGTAAGATAGTGAGTCCAGTAAGCATTGCTAGGGTTTCTGTGGGGCACGTACTCATAGCTCCCGTTATGCTCAGATAGGCTGTTTCAAAGTTTTATTTTTGTGTATGAAACTTCATCTTATTTGATCATTACTGCCGTTTTACGATATTAAAATATTAAATTTACATCCTATCATTTGTTAATAAATACTTCAAAAATTTTTAAAACAATTCTTCGCATTCAAACTTTCAATTCTGGTAGTTGATTGCGACAAAGCACAGGTTTGACAAAAAATCTATTTCTGATTTAAATAAATTAAATAACAAAACTTTGTTTATAGATTTTGTTTTACTTTTATTGATTAATTTAAAAAAAAACACGGAATCAATATGTCTGTTTCAAATCAAAACTAGACATATGGATGCATTCCAAAAGTTATACGTGAATCCTCTTGGAACTCTAACATAAAGCCTTTTCAGTGATGTCGTAGTACAGCTTTTAAAAAAATACTTAACATTCTTAATAGTGATTTAAGATTCCTTTTAATAAAAGAGATTAAAAAGATTCACCATAACAGAGCAAACAAAAAGTATTTTATGTATTTTAAGAAACGTTCGGTCGTAAATTGCCATTAAATTATGTATCAGATACTTTATAGACGATACTTTATATGTATAGATACTTTATATGTAAAGATACTTTATATTCGTAAGATAGTGACTAATTTCGAGTAATATGGAAATGATATGTTATATGTTCTAAATGTCAGTTGTGATATGTGAAAATATCGAGTACATTAAGCAAACTGTTTCAAATAATACTGAAATATCAATACAACAATGTTCAATACTATAAAGTTGATTACACCATGTTGCAATATTCTTCAGATTTACACTCTATTCCTGAAATATTCCTTTAGTCCAACAGCTGTCTTTTGATAACCTTGTACTGCACGTGCATAAGGATTGTTTTAGGTTAATAATTTGGACATCTTCCATTTTGGACCCAACAGTATGTAATACCGTAATTGATAGCCCTCTTTTAAGATAATTTAATTTAATTTAGTTCAATTCGAAAGGTTGCTTAAGATATGAAATATGAAAGTAAATTCAGTTCAAGCCACTCTAAAATTATAGATATATTTATATTGTAAATTTGTTTTATATAGCTGCTTCAATCTAGACTTGAATATTATTAAAAAAAGTCTCGCATGGACTATATTAGCTACAAAGAAAGTAAGTTAAATTAAATTAAATCTGTGGTCCCTTTTTAAAAAAAAGTTTTCATATACAAAATCATGTAAAATCTATCCGCACCTCTGCTATACAGAAAAACTCCCAGTTGATAATCACATATTAAAAAAAGTCATATATTCGGAGATTGATAGTCAGTGCTCCCTTGTTTCTACCAAATAATTCTCCTAACATTATAGATGTATACTCATATTAAATGAAATAGCATATAAAACATTTAAAAGCAATATATAAATGTAGTTTGTAAAATTATTGTTACACGTCTATAGTAGAAATATGGTAGTGAAACTAGAATATATAAATACATTGAATCCTCACATTCTTTGGGTTTATAACCCACATAATTGCTTGCTTCCGTACCAGATTTTTTTTGAGAGGAAATGCCAACCTTCCGTTTAACAATGTTTCTGCGGACAAGTATTTCGACCTAATTTTCTTCTGTAGTAATTTTTCTCATTAGTACAATAGATCTATTTAGCAAATTCGTAATATTTTTATTTTTCGAGATATTAAATTACGAATTGTTAAACGTTATCTTAAGTGAATTGAAATTAAATAGAAATATATCAAGTATTAATTGTAATATAAAAAACCTATCAGTTTTTACATATTTTTCATAAATTATTTATTTCTAAGTAATAACATCAGCTGACAAAGTGTTAACAGGTTTTCAAGAGTAGTCGTATCATCAATATCGAAGATCAAGCATTGCAGACCGTTCTCATTGGAATGGGCAACAATCACAATAACAACTGGTGGAAAAAGTGAAAAACAAAGAATATAATAATTTTTAAAATATCCCTTTTTAGCCTCACAGCCGTTTTTCAGACAAATGCTTTCTAAACCCTTTGTCTTTATAAAGTTTTAACCGCCGCCTATTTCCTTCAATCCTCTATTTATATATTCTGTATTTATATTTTTTATAAACATGCATTCTGTGCATGTAGACATCCATAGGCGAGGAAGAGTTTAATTAGGGACTTATATACATATACATATTATTTTATCGTGTATTATTTTATCGTACTCTATTTAACCTTCTTAGGTATATCTTTTCCCCTGATTACTGGAATGAGATCTCATCCAGGTGTCTTTCACACACAAGTCTGATAGCAGAATTCTACTCTGAGCTTAGCACTACCTTGTGGTATTTAAATTCGTCTATCGTATCGAAGTAGGTATTTCCTATATCGAATGTACTCTGAGTTATTACGTTACGGATGCCTTATTTAGTTTTATAATTATTTATTTTAAGTTAAACGTGAACAATTATGTTCATTAGTTTTTTTATCCGCAGTTTTTACTATGTTTTATTTTATCAATATAATCACAGATTTTTATAGTACGAACAAAAAAATGTTTTCTATAATAAATACAATAGGTAATGGATCTATTTACGACATGGTGTCTTTGAAGCATTCGCTTCATTTGTTAAATATCTTTATAATCTAATGTGTATCATAGTTGGATCTCTGCATTTGCTCCTGTTAATCAGTATATCTCAAAAATGGGATTAAATATGCTGACACCTATATATTATGTAAAAGATAGACCCCTAATCTGAATCAAACGGGAATGGGAGTTTTTTTTCTTATTCCCATTTCCCTTATTCTGAATCGAATGGGAAAGGCATTTTTTGCCATATTTTGTACCAAATTTTTCTCAAGTAAGTTTTGTTGGAGATAAGGAAGAGATAAAAATAGTTAAAAAGAATTTTAATTAATACATAAGTAACTAATAATGATCAGATTTTCAAATATATTTTAATAAAATTATTATTATAATAAAATTATTTAAATTAAATTAAAATTTTTATTTATTTATTTTATCCAAAAGAGTTGTTCTGTTTTTCGAATATATTTTAATAAAGGGGTATATAAAGGTGTATATAATAGAATATTGATAGAGTCGAACCCATTTTATCTGTTCGTTTCGTGTGATAGTCATGATATGAGTCTAGTATCTTCATACGACTTTTATGGAAACTAATAACATTTTGGATCTAATAATCTCAAGACATATATACAATATTTTTCAATAATAATAAACAATAAATTATCCATACTTTTTAAGGATTACCATATTGCTGCAGGAATAGTAGAATAGAATAGATTTGTAGGTCGCTGTGTACAACTGTTCGACTATTCCATTAATAAATAAGTTGAGCGATTGAATGCCTTGGAAACTTTAAAAGATACTATTTGACACTTTTGTTTACACTACAGCCAAAATATAATATTAAAGGCAATATAATGACATATGAAACATTTTGTTAGAATTAATTGACAGTTAAATGCAATAATAAGAACCACATAAACAATTTATGTACACCAGCCACAAGAGACAAGCAGGTGAATTATTGTATCCATTTGAGTATAACATATATAATTTTTTAGCCTGTGTGACTTGGGCCAATTTAGCATATGGCATTATTTATTTTTGTACTTTAATAAAAAAAGTGTTAATTACATCATAAAACGTCATTGCGTTGAAAACGAAACGAAATTATACACTTAAGATATACTCAACTTTCATTATCTTAAATTAACTTACACGTGAAAAACAATTCGCTGATACACACATGACCAAATCATTTCATATTTTAAGGACGCATGTATATATATTTATATATATGGTATATGATATTTGAATCTGAAAAGTATTGACTTTGCAATATTTTGCAATTAAGACGATAGATACAGAATTCGTACATAAATGTGGTGTTTACAATATATATAAAATTATCTTATCGGTACAAAATCAAGTACATTTATTACGCAGTAAAAGTAAATACATTTAATAATTTTTTTAAAAGTGATTTATTTTTTAAAATTTTTTTAATTATTTATCGTACACTTTTCATTTTTAAACTTAATTTTAAAAAAAAAAAATAACTATATTTTTTGTTATTAACTCTAACACTCTCATTTGGGATACAAACTATTATTCTATACACTACACAACAAAACTAGTATATATTTATATAAGCTATGTAATTTATGTTTGTGTTCAGTTTTCTTGTGTAAACTAAGTGTCAGTTTATGCTTCTTTATATGTGTCTATCTATATACGTTATTAATTATCATAAATCAGAAATACTGAAAACTTTAGTTTGCGTAATGCTATATTTTGTTTAGTCAGGTTTAACCCTAAAAGGTTAGATGAAAACCTTATTTAGGAATATCTTTCCCAGTTAAAAATTAAAAATGAACAACGCACAACTGCAGTTTTTTTTTGTTTGCTACTATTGGGTTGAAATTGGCAGTTTACTTAAAAATTAAAATTATTTAGGAGTTATCTGTAATAATAATATATATTAGCATATAAGATGCTTTGTGTCAACCAGAACGAAAAATAAATCTAGATTTGCATTTAAAAACTACATTTACAAAAGAACAGCAAATACTAAGACGTTAAAGTGCTAAATATTATAGATTATTCTTATATGAATTTTTTTTGTATAGAATATTATGGATTATTAGAATTTCCAGTGCTTCTAAGGTGGTATATATAACCGATATTGTATGCCTTATTATTTTATTACGCTTGTAATGATTTATTTGTAGAGAAGATTATAAATATCAGAAGTTTTAGTGCTTCGAAGATATTATATATTACCGATATAAGTTGCTTTATTGTTTTCATATATATGAAATAATTATGAATACAATTTTTAGTGCTTGCAGATATTAAATATTAATTTTATATTGGATTGATTTGTGTGCTTTACATATATATAATAAAATCTTTAAGCTTAAATATGAGATTCAATTAATCTATTATATACATAATATTTATATATATTTAATTATATAAATATATACGTTATATTTATAAAGTTATAAATAGGTACACAATAAAAGTGTACCTATATACATAAATTCAATGCAATATAATATAATATATATTCAAGCGTTTATAAATTAATTTTAAAAAAAAATTTATTAATTCTATTTCTAGAAAAATGTTTTTGCCCAGAAAAACAAATCCTACAAGTGCTATTTAAATTAAAATTTAATCTGTAGGGTTTTGAGTACATATATTTTGCATAAATAAATTTTAATATAAAAAACCATGCAGGAAAAAATAATAAATAATATATTCAAATATAAAATATTTCACTTTTTTAAGACAATATTTAGGTTAGATTGTACCGGCGATCCTAATGGCCAATTGTGAAGACCATATTTTCGCTTCATTTGTTATATATCTTTATAATCTAATATGTATCATAGTTGGATCTCTGCATTTACTTCTGTTAATCAGTATATCTCCAAAATAAGATTAAATATGCTGACACTTATATATTATGTAAAAGATGGACCCCTAATCTGAATCAAACGGGAATGTGAGTTTTTTTTTTCTATTCCCATTTCTCTTATTCTGAATCGAATGGGAAAGGGATTTTTTGCGATATTTTGTACCAAATTTTTCTCAAGTAAGTTTTGTGGGAGATAAGGAAGAGATAAAAATAGTTAAAAAGAATTTTAATTAATACATAAGTAACTAATAATGATCAGATTTGTAAATATGTTGTAATAAAATTATTATTATAATAAAATTATTTAAATTAAATTAAAATTTTTATTTATTTATTTTATCCACAAGAGTTGTTCTGTTTTTCGAATATGTTTTAATAAAGGGGTATATAAAGGTGTATATAATAGAATATTGATAGAACCCATTTTATCTGTTCGTTTCGTGCGATAGTCATGATTTGAGTCCAGTATCTTCATACGACTTTTATGGAAACTAATAACATTTTGAATCTAATAAACTCACGATATATATATCTCTTGTGGCATATTTTATATTTTACTATGTTTAAATATTAACTATTATAATATTTATTACTTTTACATCACTCTTATATGATAATAGTCGTATGCTAGCACCAAAAATTTGTTTTCATGCAAAATAAAACCAAAGATCCTACTATGGTAGTATATTTTGAGGCCAAGACCTAGTTAATTTTAATTGTTTGCGATGAATTTTTAAGAACTAAATCAATAAATAGACGGGAAGGGATGACTATAATCCTATTCCCGTCAAAATGTGTTTCTGAAGTGATATTTCATAAGAGAAACTATTAGGCAATGACACCCCACCTTCCAAACTTTGATTTGACTAAGATATTGCCACAAAAGCAAGCAATGTTGTGCAATAATTGAAACCAGATTTCAAGCCAATTATTTTCCGATTTTAATCTAATAACCTGTTTTAGAGCTTGTAAATATACTTATCTTATTCTTTTATTAGATAACATTTATTCTTCGTAAAGTTGAGAGGCTTAGCTCTTTCTTCGTATCTTGGCAATGAGAGCATGATGACATAATATATTTGTATATAAAAGTCCTAATATGCATTCGCTAAAATATGATACATATATATCTCTTAGAAGCATATGTACCGACATACGGTTATCATGTGTGGTCATGGTTAATATGATACTACAATATATGTAAATTAATTATATATATCTCTTAGAAGCATATGTACCGACATGCGGTTATTATGTGACACACAGTGCATTGTGTATGGTTATGGTTAATATGATTCTACAATATATATATTTTTATACCTTTAGGTATTCAAATATAGGTAATATCAACTGTATTTATATAAGAGTTTTGAAATGATTCTGAATTTCGATGTTCGACCGGGTCGTGTATACTCGAATTTAAACATTTCAATCGAACACTATATATATTCAAAGATATTCGAACTGTTAGAAGACGTTTAAGCTGTTAGAACATCTGATCTGTTCTATATATCTTTTTATCTTGGCTTTTTTTTATGCCAACACATATAACAGCAAATGCTTAAATTAAAATTTTTCGAACAGTGCGAATTATATTTAAAACGAACGATTTTTTTATAAATTTACCAAAAAAAATATTTCACATTTTTAAGTCAGGAACGAATATTATTAGAAAAGATTTTTTTGCTTGAATATATATTATGACAATTACAAATATTGATTTTTCGATATATATATGTTAAACTATTATTAAGATGCATATAATATTTGTTAATAAAAGTTTGTTTCATATATCAACAAAAAAAAAAAAATTAAATAAACAAGTCATTAAAAAATATAACATATATAATGTATATAATAAATATACAAACAAAATAGATAAAACATTAAATAATGTACATAAACTTAAAAATTAAATAAGTAAATTTTTTGTATATGAAATAATAATTATTTTATCAATTTTATTTTAGTAATAATATATAATAATTGAAGCACTAAAAGCACTGATTTTTTGGGGACAACGTACATATATACCAGATAATAGATAAACGTATAGTCTATAGCAGTGTATGGGTGTTGGAAGATATTTTGCAATTAATTAATAAATAATTCGATTTTAAAAGATTTTAATAAATAAGTTAGATATTTTGGAAAAACATTGCGTAATTAGTTTCCTGTTCGTTTTCATATTTGTGCACAGATTTTTTTTAATTATAAATAATTTTTTCTTTTTTTTTTTTGAAAAAAAAAACAATTTTGCTGTTAATCGATCAGTAATTCGAAATGTACTGAACCTATTCTTTCTTTGCGATCGTGGACTATATTGCGTGCCCAAGCTTTGCATTCAATGTTTATGATAATGCCATCTGTTAAAATGAGAAAAATATTTATTTTATTATTATAATTATTATAATTGTAGTAAATTATATTTACTTTTTGGGCGTTGAAAATGTACAGCAACAAGTGGACTTAAATAGCCTTCAGAGTTTTGATATGGATAGAAATAGCCAGGGAAACCTCGTATGGGTAAATAATCAACTGGTCCAATATTTTCTTGATCAGCTGGATTTTCACCTTCGCACGATACCCAAATAGTATTCATCTATCAAAAATAAATGAAAATTAATAATATTACTATTAAATATTATTGTACATATATGCATATATATTTTTACTTACTTTATGATTTTCAGTGGTCTCAACGTTTGAAATATATTCTTTCAAATTTTTCGGCATTTCCTTGGGCAAAGTTCTAGAATCATTATAATATTCTGGTATCCATCCATAAATTTTGTTTAATTTTAAGAAAACGCACGGTGAACTTTTATGATAGCTGTAGTTATTTTCTTTCACGCAAGGCAACCACGATTTGATATCGACATCACATACTTGACCCTTTGGTGGTGGTTGATTGTAATCGCAGTTATAAATGTTTTGACCACGACCAGGAGTTAAACCGGGCACTTTATATACTGTTTTAATATAAAATAATATTAAAAATATTATTATAGCAAAAACAAAAAAAATTGTTTACTTCCTATAAATTTAAAAATAAAAAGAAATCAAATAAACTTTTACAAACAATTACGACTGAGTCAGATTATAATAGATATTTAACAACATCGACAAGTTATATAGCGAACAAATTAGATATGTTTTATCAATATAACAGCTAATAAGAAACGTATGCATATATATATAATGCGGAGACGCAAAGGATCAAATGCGAGCATATAGCCATATGATCCTATTTTTACAAACAAGACTCTGATGATTCTTTGTATCAATAGCATATGGTTATTTAAAAACAAGACCCCAAACTGCTTATTTTAAAATAACATAAGCAGTTCTAATACCAAATTATTTAGTTAAAGGCCCTACCCTATAAAGAAATACATTTCTGAGATATCTATGGCTAATATTCAACAATATGTAGAATAATTTACTAATAGATTATTATTTTTATTAAAAGAAGATATCTTACACTGCGGCCTAAAATACCTATTTAGCCCCTTACTCGGGTTATAGTGTTTCTCCAATTCCAATTTCTTTAATGAAAGACAGTATAGAGCCCATATTTCCTAGTCTTGAATTCTTATGATATATGAAATACCCTCCTATGTGTTACTTTTCTTGTGCATTTGTGCCGGGCACTCTCCAAGCACATGGTATGCAGTTTCTCTCTCTTTTCTGCAGTATCTGCAGTCTGAGTTGGATTCAATTGCTAACATCGATAAGTGATTATTCAAGCTACAGTGACTGGTCAATAATCCTGCAATAGTTCTTAGGTTATTTTTTGATTGTGCTATACAATGTTTGAAGCGTTTTGCGTTACTCCTTACTAATGGAGTACTGAAGAAATAATTAATTATAATTATTTTAAGATATTTTTAAAAATAATTATAATTTATTTAAATAGATATGAAAAAAATATATGCAAAAAAGTTTTATTACAAGGACGTTTTTATAGTCCCCATTTTTAAGCAGTGTTGCTTATCCCATCGGTGTCCATTTAAAAGAGCTTTCACTGTATATTTTTATTTGTTTGTGTGTTTTATTAATTATTGTATTAAGGTATTTGCCTGAAGTGTTGTTAATGAAGCTAAATAAATAAGATTTATTGATCTAGGCTAAGAATTGATAATATTATCTATGACGTCAGAATACATTTTTGATAACGGTTTTGATGTCACATTGATAACATCAAAATTTTAATAAAAATATAAAATTAAAATTTTAAGACCACAGTAAGAAAAATATGTTCTATTTTGAAAGTACTTAAGAAACTTCAATGATAACAAAAAGTTATTTAATAATTTATTAAGTATCGTTATATGTGATGTACGTAATTGAAAATAACGTAGGTCAGATATGAATACGTAATAAAATATATGCCAGAAATAGAATAAAATTTTGGTAATATAAGAACCTAAATGGAAGTATTAGCAAATGTTTAAAATTGCGCGAAATTATTTTAAAATATTTATTTGCTGATATTTAAATATGACATAAACTTAAATACATATATCGTATCTGTATAGTCCGTTAATAATACAAATCTCTCACCAAATTGTCAAAATATTCAGTAATTACTTGATGCAGATACGTAAAATGTGAGATTTGAAACTGAATTACACTTGTTAATATTACTTTGGGCTAAGCAAGATATTGAGATTACATCTCTCTCTTGACATATGATAATCATGTTCTATAATCATGTTCTATAAGTCTCTTATTATTCCTGTACTTCCTGTGTGATGTATGGGTTTAAACAATAACCGACATAATATGAAGGGATTAGGAGCATTTCTAAGTAAATTTTTTAGGAAGATCTATGGATCTGTACGCGTTGGCTCTCTCTCTTGACATACGATAATCATGTTCTATAAGTCTCTTATTATTCCTGTACTTCCTGTGTGATGTATGGGTTTAAACAATAACCGACATAATATGAAGGGATTAGGAGCATTTCTAAGTAAATTTTTTAGGAAGATCTATGGATCTGTACGCGTTGGCTCTCTCTCTTGACATACGATAATCATGTTCTATAAGTCTCTTATTATTCCTGTACTTCCTGTGTGATGTATGGGTTTAAACAATAACCGACATAATATGAAGGGATTAGGAGCATTTCTAAGTAAATTTTTTAGGAAGATCTATGGATCTGCACGCGTTGGCAATGTATATGAAATTGGCGTAGTTGAACGTATTAATATCTTGCAGTTGCACTAAAATTTTGATAATGATTTGTTGGTCAAATCAGAGCTAAAATTTTCTATTCTATAAAAAACTATTCAGCATTTTTATCATTTTGAAAAAAAAGTAACAAAGTATGTAATTTTCACAATTAAGTCAATCACAACTTGTCAAAAACTTTGGCAATATTAAGTAAAACCATTATTGTGGACCTAACCTCGTTCCACATTTTCAAATTTATTTGAGAAATTCTTTGTAGATGTGGTCCTGTAAAATACTTCTCTTAAATACTACATTTCTGATTGAATTTAATACCCGCCAATTTTACGAATCTTGGAGTTTTTTTATTTATTACTTTTTTTCATTTGTTGTGGTTCAGTTAGTTCACATTATCCACCAGTATTAATGATTTTATCTATTCTGGTATCGTTGTCGATATCAAATCATTAAATTTGAATTGTTCTTTTAAAGAGTCTACATATGGTTCTACTTAATCTTATTGTGAATAGAACCAACAATTTAGACCAAATATTTGAGAATTTTGATGCATCCATAAAGAAGTTTATAATCTTTTACATGATTCTTTGTACCAGAATAGATGATGCAATTAATAAAGTGCTGCAATTTAACGCAATAATGCTACAAGAAAAACTAATAAAACACATTTTTATACTGTTCGTATAAATATTCCCTCAAAATAAGGGATACAGGTTAAACAGGTATTTGTAGAAGTTTGTGCGTTGATATAAAAGATAAGAATATCAACTTCATTTACATTTATCATATCCAACGTAATTTTATTGGTAATATAAGAATAAGATATATATATATATTATATAGTGTTATATAAACATATAAATTAAGTAGCCCATATTATATTATTTACATAATGAAAAGAAACTAATTACTAATAAAATCATTAATGAATATAAAGGTTATTAGGTGTTGTATATATTCAGATATAACAACGTAATCTAAATTCAGTATTTTGTTCTTTTCGGCTTTCTTTTATTATCAAATCGTCTAGGGATATTTGTTTTAAGAGTTCAAAACCACAAAACGTATAGAGAAAGAAATGTATTGTTTAAGATCTAAGAGCTTTAGTATGTGGTATGCTCTATGCATACAATTCCTGGACCTTCTCAAATGGCACACATATATCTGACCTTAACACATAAGTTTACATATATTCAAGTTTAAATATAGAATAATATGAACATGATAATTTGTGTTTAATACTACGCTATACCTTCTGCTCAAAAAGTATCCGGACTTTGTTGTTTGTTAACTACTTTTTAAGTAATAGACCTTTTTCAAAAATTTTTGTTATGTTGGTACACCCTTTCTTGACACATGGTTCTTGATATGGTATTTGAGCGCCATCCGTCAATTAGTTTGTTTACAGCAGCTGTTAATGTGAGACTACTTCAAATGCACTTAGCGATTTTTACTATGGAAAATTCTTATTGTACGCGAGTTTTTAATCAAACACAACACCACTGTCATCGCTCAGGCACCATATTCGCCAGATCTGGTTCTGTGCGACTTTTTCCTGTTCCCGAAACTAAAATTGCCCCTTCGTGGTAAGCGTTTTGAGTCGATTGAATCGGTAAAAGAGAATTTGCCGAAGGAACTTAAAGCCATACCTTCACAGGCCTACAAAAAGTGAATGGAAGATTGGGTTAAGCGTTGGCATATGTGTATCGCTTCAGAAGGAGCATATTTTGAAGGAGATAAAAAAAATTTGGAATAAAATTTAAATTCTTGTGTTTTATTTACAAAATCTGAGTACTTTTTGAGCAGAAGGTACGTATAACTGACAAACGAACAAAAAAAGAAGTTAAGTCGGCTTGTCTCTAGTCAAACGAAAATTTTGTAATGTCTGTCGTACTGAATGGTGTAGAAACATGAAAAAAACTAACAGCGACGTGAAAAAACCAGGATCGAACCGAGACTGTTATAATTAAGCTTGTTAGATCTCCAGCAAACTATATGCGTTTAAATGCGATTAGAAAAGTTGTTGATTAAGTATTTGGTGGTGAAGAAAAATGATGTGTCCCCTTAATGGAAGAGGTAGTAGACAAACATTTGTACAAATGGACATTTGTAAATGCTCTAACTAGAAAATGATTTGATTTGGTATCGTCTAGTGGAAAATGTAGTTGAGGACGGTAAAAAGACCAAGTGACGAAGGATCTGAAGACACTCAGCATTACCAACTGGTGACAGATAGCTACTGATCGAGCAAGCTGTAGGAGGCTATAGATGCGCCCAAGGACGATAAATTTGTAATGGCCAACTAAGTAAGTGAATAATCATATTAGTTGTAAAGCCTAAAGATTATAGTTAAAAGTTGTACAATTATACAACTTTATTAGGTTCGTAGACTTAAAACTTTCAAGTGTATAAGCGAAGAAGTTACGATATAATTTTTTTTTTGTATATAGTTATGGTTAGTAACTAATGGAACGTTACTAATCAAATATTTAACAGAAGTCGTTCCTAAGTTTATATAATCTTTATCTATCTTTAACAATAAAAAAGAATATTTCAAACAAATTCTGAAGAAATTAATATGGAAACCATTTTTTAATGATATATCAATGTGATATCTAAATAGGCATTGTCCTACTATGCCAAATTATCCCCCTGTGGGGGTGGGGAAGGGGTACTATTTTGAGGTCTGATTAACATTATGTGCCTCTAAATACAAATGCTGTTTTTTCATTATTTCATCCCAATTTTTACTAATATATTCGAGTTTAGCATCACATAAATGCAGCAAAATGATTCCTTTCAACGTCTATTTAAGTTTTACATGGCAAAGAAATTTTGATTTGGTGCTAATAAAACCAAATGAAGATTTTTCTTAAATGAAGTTGGACATTATTCTTTTTGTTCCTAATCATATTGTATGGAATATATATAAATGGATATTTCAGTGTACTACATTGTAGTAATTTAAATATGTCGTGTTTTTATTTTACCATCTAAGAATTTATCAAGAGAATCCGTCCAGT
Organism: Teleopsis dalmanni; assembly: GCF_002237135.1. Classification (NCBI taxonomy): domain Eukaryota; kingdom Metazoa; phylum Arthropoda; class Insecta; order Diptera; family Diopsidae; genus Teleopsis; species Teleopsis dalmanni. Next base: position 59,734,477 of record NC_051848.1, on the reverse strand, counting down.
GTTTGTAGTTTTCATGCTGTGTGCCCTTGTACCAAATTAGAGTACTTTCAACATTGTCCTCTGGGGGTAGTGGCCTAAAACCAAGACCTGAAATTTATTAAAAAAAATATTCAATTAATTCAAATATATAATTGCATATAACAAACAAGTAAACATGCCTGGATTTGTGCCAATAATGGAGCTCTCCAACGTCCATTTTGGTATACGTGGATCCAATGTTTGGAAGAATGCCCACATACAAATTGCAACCAGCGCTGCTAAGACACCATAAAATGCAGTATAGAAAACACCAATTTTTGCTAAAATAGATATTTAAAAAAATTTTTATATTATTAAATTGTATTTCATAAGCATGCACATGGTCATGCACAATAAATAGATATACAAAAAACTAATATATATAGTTATTGTTCACTTAACTTTCACAATTTAAAAATTAAAAAAAATTGAATAAAACTGTAGTGTGAAGAATAAAATCTATTATGATACTCTGACACAAGACACAACATTTTTATGAATTTTATTTAATCATCAAAACATGAACAAGAATAGTTCAACAAAGGAAACGATTTACAGTCACTTGAAGAAATCTTTCGAATTCGCTTCCATGCTCCACAATTGGTTCTATTGAATTAACCAATTTACTTATTTGTGGAATAATGCGCGATGTTGAGCAGTTTTATTTTTTTATTGGATGAAATATGCTCAAAGTCAAGCCAGAATGGCAAAAAGTCATCTGGGTTAAATGCTTAATTGATTATACTGGGGGAATACTAGTTAAGTGGTTAATAAAAGAAGTTCGCTTTACCCGAGAACAAAAAATGAGTTAAAAAGCACATAATTAATTATACTTTTAATGCTCAAAATATGCTTCACGAGCTTAAAGGGTAATAAGCACATAATTAGAGAGGATTACTTCTAAATTTTGTAAATCAATGTAAAATCGGTTAAGAGTTGAAACACCTTCCGTTACAGCTTGTAATGCGTGTAATTGCATTACACATATAAATACAGGCGCCCAGTAACATAACGCAGAGGTTGTCGAGTTGTCGTACATTGGGGTGCGGGTTCTTTGTGACAAAAAGGCAAAAGATAAGATCGGAGTGGGTGAATGAAATAATAGCACTATTCCAAATATAAAAAAATCAAAGGAGAATACTGATACGCAAAGAGAAGAAACTGAAATATAACAACATACTGGGTTACACACTTTGTGATTCTAAAAGTGATGACATTATGGTTGCAGAATACCTTTAAATACCCTACATATGGTACCTTTAGGAGTAACTTTTGTTGACTTACCTATCGGTACTTAGCTGCGATATTGATAAAGCTACTTTTCGTCTGGCCTAAGCTGACAAAGTGTAGCTTAATTAAGCAATCAGATTTCCATTTGGCCTTTACTGATGAAAAAATAAATAACGAATCGCCAACACTGTGTTAGGAGTTGCTAGAGACAACAGTGGGAACTTGGATTAGTTGATCTAGACACATGATGGTTCGTTAGAGTTATGCTGACGACCACCATGTGAATGAGTGAACTGGTCTGCGTGAAGTGGCAGTGCTTGAGTTGTCTTCTGTTTGGCATATGTTGGCGAAGGGAATTTTAACCAGTCATCCAGACTTTTTTTTGGCCAAAAGCTGATGAAGGAATGCATGACGAGGAATGCATGACGTTTGCTCCAGTCGTCGCAACTCATTTATATGTCGAGCTAAAAGGAGCAACATATATTCAAGCAAAAAATACAATTTTCGAACAAAAATACGTTTTTAGACCGGGTATTTATCAATCCACCTAGTATGGCTGTATCACACTACTTCGGAGACAAATCGATAGTCATCTGATATGACATTATAAGCTCTTTAGATTTTTATTCTTTATATATTATATTAGACATTAGAAGCTCAATAAAATATTTCGTTAGTGCATAGTTAAATGTGGTGTCATTATATATACGTATATAGGTGTGCCTGATCACGAAAACCACACAAATTATTGTAGAAGACGGAAATAAACCTTGACATATGAATAAGTATATTCATATGAAGTTTTGAATGGAATTGCTTCTATAGACAAAATATATTCAAAAATAATTAACCACTGGAATATTCCATTATTTTATGTATGTTAGGGCTCTGACAATGGTGTCCAAAGTAAAGGGAAATATTCAAGAAGAGATGAACCCCATTTTATATATATGTATATATTTTTACCTTATTTTTACCTAAAGTGAAAAAAATTGAAAAAATTTTTGCAAGATATACCATATACAATCTTCGAAGAAAAGTGTTATCAGTGATATAGAGGCTCCCTACCATTTATAATATAGTTCTGTAGTTTCATTGTAATTTAATCTAAGTTTCATTTGCATAGACATAGTAATAACAAAATCAAAGAATTACAAATATTATAAACAAACAAAAAAATAATTGGAGAGAGCATGGATGTGAGATATTCTTCGTCTTTAAAGAAAAAACACATACATAGTTAAGATAGATATACTTTTTCACTCAAAGCGGAATCTCAAGATCATATTTATTTTTTTCTTATAATATCTCAACGATGGTGTATAAGAGGTCATTGTGACAATTTTCTATGAAAACACAAATACAAGTAATTAACTCTTTGAGTGAAACATTTAATTATCAACTCCAACTGGCTCTCCTTTACTCTTTTGCTCTTTTGCTCTTCACTTTAGACTTTGAGAGAGTCTTTTAACATATGATGTTAGTTTTGTATGCAGCTTCAAATAAAAAAATAGTACAGCACAGGTAAAAAATAAAAAATGGTTTATGAATGCCACAATTTTTGTGTAAAGAAGGGAGGACTACAAAGTGCCGTATTGGAATTGTGTATTAGATGCACAATGAGAATAAAACAAGAAATTATTTCCCTAAAGTAAGATTAAGCATTATTATTTATAATAAAGAACAATTATACTATATAAAATATATCATTATATATAATGAATTAGTGTGAGTTCCCAAATATTGCTTCAAGAAGTGTTCCTATCCATGCTTTTCCTTAAGCGCTTTCAATTAGTGGCTACTACTTGATTTACACGATAGTTTTATTTGTAATTTGAGCTGTCAAAAATTTTAAATTGACAACTGAAATCAAAAAGCATAAATGTTGATTCACACGGCGAATCATTATAATTTGATTGTCAGATTCATCGTATGTTACACTTTTTAACTACTTTCACAAAATTTGATGTCGAAATCAAGAATAATTTGATATGACAGCTTAAATTACAAATAAAACTCTCGTGTGAATCCAGTATTAAGGGTCAATTTTATAATGCTCACTTAAGTATTGATTTGCGTCGAAATTTCAAGTATTACTTTTAGAAACCAATATCGACCACTTAACAGTTATTTCAACTAAGCGTGCATTGTGAAATGTACAATGATCGAAAAAGTCAATTCTTATAATTAAAATTAAATTAAAAAAATTAAAAAATTAGAATTAAAAAATTAACATCCAATTACACACTAGTAACGTCAGATTTTATACTGTCTTAAATTATGCTTAAGTCATCAATTTTATTGACTTAATTCTTAAGTGAGTTTTGAAATCAAAGTTTGGACTGTGTAATCGGACTTAAAACTATTTAAATTATAATAGACCGTTTAAATTGATTTTATTCCATGCGTAAATTTAGTTAGAAGCTTGAGTCTTTATATGAACTTTTTATTAAACAAAGTTAAGATGTAAAATTGTTAGTAAGGTTTTGAGAAGGTGGTTGATAAAATGTAGTTTTCTTAAGGCTTTCACCAAAATGGGGATGAAGTTGTGAAATTTCTTGAATAAATATATATTAACAGGGTTGGTATTTAGGGCTAAAGAACAAGTACTCAACGTTCGTGTGACTTGGCCGTGTTATGAATTTGAAATGGTTAGCAATAACTAGCACATTTTTTTTATTTGACTGATGCCGAATTATTTTAAGACTGGTGAATATTTTACTCGAACTGGTAGTACAAGTTAAAATTAATGGCACATCAAAGACAAAGAAAATTTCAGTAAAAATTTGCTAGATTTTATAAATCTACTATGATAAAGTAAATAATACGTCAGAAGCATGAGCAAATACATATACGTACCGCTTATTAGTAAAAATGATAGTTGCTGGGTGAAAATGGATCAATCATTAAAACATCTTAAAAGCATGGGAATATAACATTTCTTCAACAATATATGTCTTATGTTTATAACCTTTATTTCATATATTCTTAAATAGCTTTTATGTAGTTTAATTAATATGGAGTGCATAGTTCTTTGCCTTGTAAGGCAAGCTAGTTATACGGACGGTATGCTCCGTTGGTCTTAGAAATAATATAAACAAAAATCAATTGGGCAACTGGCAAATTGTAGATAGAGATGAAAATACGTTAAGTGGAAAATTATCCCATTTACTTAGACCCTAAAAAGGGAGTTCTGAGAAGAACTAGCAATCCTACAATAGAAATGTGATTTTTTAGATAAGAAATGATTGAAAACCTGGGCACCATTTAGATCAATAAAATTGTTTGAAAAAATCTTTTCTGTTTGCCCAACTCTTTTTCCCCAACCCATTGTAAAACGCAAGATTTAGTAAGCCCATGATATGATGATACGCATTAACACTTGAGAACGGTTTTTAAAGGCAAACAAAAATAACAATGCAAAACCACCATTCCATCTACTTAAAGATTCCTAAATGAAGTAAAAGGTGTGTGCATTGTAGGAAATTATACATTACTTCCACTTCCACTTCTTTGCTTCACTACATACAATACTCCAGGGAAATGGATGTATTTATTTTACATTCCCAATGCAGGACGATAGTCTGCAATTTATTTAAAACAACACATTTTTGGCTGAAGGGATTTATCCCCTTCACCAGCAGCATTGTTGAGAAATAAACTAGGCCAGTCTTTTTCGTAAAATTCCTCATTGCAGGAATGAGTGTGTTTTACTTTAATGAGCTACGTTAAGTGCATATATTTCAGTTCCCTAGGCATTATATGGAAAAGTTATGATGCTATAGTGTCAGAAAAAAATAAGAGTTTATCGCTATAACAGTTTAGGTATATATTGATAGCATTCTTAGGATTTTAGTTATAGATATAAATTATTTTCAAAGGTTTGATGCTATGGTGTAAGGAAAAAAATATATAATAAATTGTTTTAATATTTTAGATAAATCTTTATTACACTACTGAATACCATTATTTCATTGTATAAAAAAGTTAGACTACATCACTATAACATTTAAGATCGATACTTACTACTTTAGATAATGCTATTATTTTAAAAGGCAAAATATTGTAATATATAGAAATCAAATTATATCGCTATAATATTCTAGGTAAATTTAGATTAGATTTTGAGAAGTTAGTTCTACTTTACTTAGTAGATTGGCAATAATTTAAGAGATATAATATTATAGTGCAAATAGAAAATATTATGCCTATCATTACGCAATTCTCAGTAGATCCTTAGTGTTAAGTGAATACCATTGTTTCGAAAGAGTGTATAAGAGAGTCTATAAGAGTACAAACAGAATTCGTGTGATTTTCAATAAGTTATTCAAGTTAAGCGCACTGACAGAATTTTTGAACTATTAAATAAATGATCAATAAATTGAGAATTTAGTTCTGTAGTTCCTTAAAGTGAACTAACTCAATGATCCTAAAAGTTCGTTTGCTAAATTATCCACTAAACTCAAAAATCGTTTTTTAATTATCTAATTCCGTAGATCTTCGAAGAAAACTATCTCAATGATCCAAATAGTTTGTTTGCTTAGTTATTCACTAAACTCAAATATAGTTCTTTAGTTCCTCGAAGTAAAGTACTTTAATGATTCTAGTAGTTCATTTGCTATATTAATCACTTAATTAATAATTCAGTTCTGAGGATCTTCGAAGTGAATTACCTAAATGATCCTAATAGTCTGTTCGCTACAGAATACAAAACTTAACGTTTTCAATTAACTATTTATATTTTTATTTCTATTTAAAACTTTTCTATAATAGAAAGAGGAAAGAGGAACTTAAGCAATTAAAAAAAAAATTCTATGTATATCAAAAAAAGTAAAAATGTATATTTACGTATAAGTAGTGTACATTAAAAATATTATTTGAATGTAGAGAGATTAGTTTTTGGCGACATTGACAGAAATTATTTTGTAAATTTAGAAATGAAAAAAAGATTAAAAAAATTTATAAAATTATATATTAGTACATAAGTTTCTACATAGGAAATTCGAAAGCACTTATCGGTTGCGATTTTAGATTTTATAAAAATAATTTATTAACATGTCGTGTGATGTGGAGACTTCTATGTAGTGTTCTTTTCTGAAACTACGTAAAAGGTTTGCATATACGAAACACATGCTTACACCATAAATATAATTTGTCATAGACTGAGGTAAATACTTATTAAAAATAAAAGTGGATAAAAATAAAAACACATAATGAAAAAATAAAATAAAAGCTGCAAACAAATTAATGGTCCCATTTTTGCTAGGTCAGAGTATGCCATATCAGCGCGACTAATGCATTGAATGAACTCCATAACTGCATCGTCCAATACATGTCAAAAAATGAGGTGTGGTTTGTGCATTCCACTCATCTGAACTTGTAATGATCACAATTTTTTAAAACTTTTTTTTTGCCAATGCAAGTTTAATTTAATTTTGCCTTCCGGATTTCGATATAAGCCCATATTTCTCTAATTTCTCTTTCCATTGTATCTTATTTCCACAAGTAATTAAAGCAATTTGTCGATTATTTCATTCTTAAGCGCAATTAAAAATTTTGGTTCACAACGAGAAACGATCGTGAAAACTGTGTGAACCGCGGTTGATATTTTTTTTCATGGACTGAAACGATTTAAATTTCGACGGCAGATCGCGCTTATCAAGAGAAGGGAGTGGTGTGAGGCACATTATGCAAGAATTGAAAGTATGATCATTAATTGTGGGTCATTTAAGTGCATATCCGATTTTTAACTTTTGAATTTAATAACAAAAAAGGATGATATATAAAAACAGTAAAGTAATTTTGATTTTAAGAGACGTCAAAAATATAACGAAGTTTAAATTTTTCCTTACTAGATTTAATTCAGAGCAAGGTTCAAAATAATAATTGAATTCGATGTATTTGAAAAACATATACGTATAGTTTTTATAAATCTAATATTAGATTAGATTATTTATCTAGATTAGTAAAAAATTTAAGGCATAAAATAAGCTATATATAAATAACATTTGAAAAAGTAGAACGCCTGGCTACCCTAGGCTTAAATGATAATTCTGGCGAAATTAGATTTTTTTATGTGTAGAAATTGAATTTATAAAATAAATGCAGTGAACTTTATATTTTTCTAATTATTAGTTAAATAATAATAAATTATCGTTAATAGATTTACAAACCTTGTATTACCTTGTTCGAGCAGTTTAACTATACTCAAGTTCAAACAATTGCATCAAACACTTTAAATAATTTAATAAGATCGATTTACTTGAAGATCTTTTAAATAAAAGACTAACCTATCTGCTTCATGTTCTATTCTATATTCGAATATATTTGATGGACAGAATGTCAGGTCATTTTGTTTGAATAAACAAAAGCATACTCGAGCATCTAGACGGTGGCAGCTTCGAATAAATCGAAATATGTAGTAGGTTCAATATATAAACATTATAATCATAACAATAATAGACCAAATATCCGAAATTCACAAAAGCTTGAGTTTCAGGTGCTCTGAGCTCGAATTTCAACATAAGCAATGCTTTTCAAACTGTCTACGATAAGTTAAAAAAAATTGTTATTACCTAGACCCTGAAAATTGACACTATTTATACATATGCTCTATCCTTTTCTGGGTATTTATTTTTTTTACGAGTTTTATATTTATTACGTGTTGATAAATATGACGAATAATATTGTTTTTGAATAAATGTTAATCAGTTTAGTGTCCAACGTCCACAAGTTAATTTGCCATTAAATGTATAAATATTTAAATATACGAACATACTTTCGAAAAGATATATTTGTTATCTCCAAACATAATTTAACAATACGTCAGAGAAGTTTTTTGATATTCTCAATAATTTCAACAAGTACTACAAATATGACATGTCAGGAAGACTATGGAGCATGTAAAGAGTGACTTGAGAAATATGTATATAGTATTCATGAACATATATATATATATATATATATATATATAAATACATAAATACATAAATATATAGATATAAAAACGATAGCGAAGGCTAAAGTTAGTTGTACTGCTATAGGGTAAGAAGAAGAAAATAAGAAAAAGTGGAGCAATTAAACATATGGACGAGTATATATAGTAAAGCTGAAGTTTAAGTTCACGTCAAGATTACATATGGTAGATTAATGCTTACCAAATTCAAGATCATACGGACTATATATTATGAAACTAGTTCCCTATAAGTTTTCAATTTTTCACTTTAGCAAAAACAAAAAAACTGATAGTGTTTCTTAAGTTTTTCTATGTATTGCAGTTGTATATTATATATAATATATAGAAAAGAATCTTTTTATGGCAGTATTACCAACTTTTATAGATATGTACGTTATATAAATATTTTAATGTGAATATGATGATGTTTGGTACAAAAAAAAGTCTTTGAAATCTTTAAATCTATTTATTCTTTAAAAGATTTCATATTTAGAAATTACAAATTCATATTTCAATTAATTAAAAAATAAAAGTTTTAGTGCCCAGAAGAATATTTAACTAAATATACTATTAAATAAATGCTTTAGGTTGTTTCTGGAAAGATGATTTCTGAACGAGAATAGTTTAATCAGTTGATAATATCACTATTACATATACATTAATATGCGTATAAAATTATTTTAGATACTATTTGTTGACTCGAAGAATATTTTCATCAATAAATGTGTTACTTTATTTTAATGAGTAATTTATATAGATAATTTATAGTGAAGTACAAATAAAAAATATCTTGAAATACTAAGAAAGCTAATGACTCAGTGATGCTTTCATAAGATACAATATATTATATATGTATAAGAGGAAAATAACTAAATTCCGTTTGTGTACCAAAAAGTTATCTAATGTTAATATTAAATTAAAATAAAAATTTTTTTTCATCATAAACAATTATATTTACATAGTAATTTGTCATTTTCAGTATTTTCCAACTTGGGATGTACTTTAAGCTTCTTTCGGAACTTCCACGTTAAAATTTCTGGTTAATGCTTGATTTATTGCATTAATTGTATTTGCTTTTTTAAAACCAATTAAAGCAATTACCTGATTATTCTAATAATTATTATAAGGGGGGTATAACAGCTGAAGTAAAGTACAGGGAGAATATAAAAAAATGTTCAAGAGAAACTAATTTACATAATTTCATTCAGCTTTAAATATAAAATAAACAGAATAACCTTAGATATAAACTAATAACGAACTAGTTAGTTATGGATGTAAAAATGATATGCTTAGTTAGTATAGTTAATAGACAATGATAATTGAATCTAAGCTATTTCCAGATAATATTATTCTAATACTGATATTCTTTTTTATTTATAACTTCTATAATAATTTGTAATCTCAACAAGTTTCTATTAAGGCTTTTGGAGTATCGGCGAAATTAGAGCTAATTATTCTATTGAATTAAGGGTTGTTAAGGTTATATACGATGAAAATTGAAGCGGTTATAAGTTCATGTAATTGATATATCATTGAGTATCTTGTTGTCTATATATAATTAACTTTATTTCATGTAATTTGTATAAACAATTTTAGCATAGTGATTATAATAATAATATGGCCTATATAAAATAAATCTGATTGCACCAACTCTAAAATGACCATAGTGTAGTTTTTATATTAAATGTCTGCATCTAAAATAGGCTGGGTATATTATATTCGATGAGACGAAGACAACACCTTTAGAGGAATATTATGGTCGAAACAGTTTGGTATGTGAGAACATCTATAGATGCGGTGGATAGTTAACGTTGATAAAAACATGAAGAAAATAAATCCATCCAAATAAAAAATAATGGTTAAAGACTGTAATCAGTTGAGACAAAAACTTGAGGTGATTTTGATCCGATGTAGGCTGTTAAAATTACTGATGAAAATAATACAGCGAAAAATAAATTTCCAATAAACAAAATATCTGATGTTTGGAAGGGTTAACTAGCACTTGCTCGTTTCAGTAAATGAGTTCCTCTAAATTCATTGAACATCGCATGATACACATCTACCTAAGTGGCCCAATAAAATACTTGGTCTTTTTGAATGACCCAACCAACAGACGAACTTAAGTTATTTTATCTCTTAAAACAGACTAAATTCAAATAACACCTTAAATTCATCCAAATTGTTTTTTCTAATCTCACGTACATACACGCATTCGATCCCAACCAACATTTTATATTTTCTGTTCTATTTGTTTTTTGAGGTCATCATAATATTAGTAACATAATATAGTGAAAAATTCCGTAATTCAAATTCCCGTTGAACAAACATTTCTCTTGGGTGAATAATTTTTTCTAAAGCTATATTTTTTTCAATTATTTGGAACAATTTAATTTCTTTTATTTTATCACCTCTTTTGAGGTGAGTAAGGATGCGAGGTGATTAACGATGTGTGTTTGCTTGAGAGAGTTTTTACTGTAAGAATGTTGTCATTATATAGTTCCATATTTAGAAAAAAAATAACAGTATTTTCCTAATATTTGTAGGTGCAGAAAATTTGCTTATTTTTAGAAAATAGTTAAATTTAAATTAAACATACTTTGTTCATGAAATGTTAGCATTATATTTTTAAAATATAATCCGTTTGTCGAAAATAGAAACAACTAATTATATTACTTTTTAAGTCGCTTTTCAATATTTAAAAATAAATTAAAATAAATTAGTTTAAATATAAATAGCTAGAAAAGAAGACAAGAATTACAATAATTACAATTTTAACACATATTTTATTACAATTATATATGTACACTACAATTTTAACATATGAAAAATTGTTAAATTTAGGCAATTTTAACATATGCCTAACTTAAATTACATTATAAAAAAAATTGATAATGATTGATAATGTCACACCTTTCTCTTTTTCAAAACACGGAAAAAAGTACGAACCTGTCATACATCCAGAACTAAACTATCACACTAGAAATTAATTTTTTTTGAATGCAATCGTCTTTTGATAGTTACTTATAGAGTCAAATATTAAGCTAGAACATTGATTATACCTAGAATGCCTTTTACCGCAGATATGAAACAGACGAAGAGAATACTTGACATCAACTATGTTGTTGTACAAACACATGTTTTGTGATTTAAACATGCTTGAAACCTAGTTTGTAGAAGATCTAAAGATAATGTTATCTGTAAGACCTAAAGAGCATATAAAGAGCTTCATAAGTGGTAGCTTCCGATTTTAATAGTTTAATATACTTTCAATATATCTTCACAGTTATATATCACAGTATATATATATCACAGTAATATGTTTTTAATTTTATATAATAAAATCTTAAAAAAGAATAGTTCCCCACAAGAAATGTAACTATCCTATAATTTGTAAACTGTTATGTCTGAAATATTTTTGCAATAAATTCTAAAATGTCAAAATTATATTGACTTATTACATAGCAAATTTGAAATAAAAAATATAAATGTTTTTTTAATTACAAATTAATGATTTTTTTCTTACTCACCCCACGATTCACTGTCGCGGGCCATAACTGTGCCATTGTCGGAGTTATATAGAAACTTGCCCAGCTTGAAGGGCTCCGCTTTTCTTGGATAGAATTCTGCATCCATATTCAGGTTTGACATGGGCTTTGGCTTAGACATTTTTGTGTTTAATTATAACTTTTACTTTTTGCTTAAGATTAATTAACTAAATTAAAGCTTTGAGTTTTGGCGCGCTTTTTATGTCTGTTGAATTTGTTTTTTAACGTTTTTATTTAATATTTAAATTTAAAATCTGTTTTTGTTTTTCAACTAATAATATAACATTTTTGTTATATAATAATACCTTCTCTATGGAAAAGCACTAAAAATACAAATAGTTTAAAAGAATATAAAAAAAGAATTTTTTTTGGTTTTTTTGACTTTAATTAAATTTTTGTTATAACACTTAAGCACATAAAATCACTAGGAGGATTCTTTAAGTACTTGCATAGGCAACGAACTATTTTGTTGTAAGAAAAGATTTTGTGTATTTTTTTTGTGTAAAATATTGTTCAATAATTCCGTAGATTTGGCAAGACGCGACAAAATTTGGCCAAAAGCACAAAATACAATTGCGGCAAAATGGTCAATGGCATGAACTTTAAGCAATATTGCAAAATTCTATATACTATATGGCTTATTTATTTATTTATAAATATATTTGTTTTTATCCGTACTTAATGTGTAAATATTGTTAAATATTTACACACAATTATATATACACATTTTTAACTGAAAGATGCAAATCAGCAAATATTTTGCTTAATATGGTTAAAAATACTTCTTATGTTCAAGTGAGGATATTTGTGAGAATGCAAAATAATTAAAAAATAATTTTATAAATAAATGCATAAATATTTAATTATGTACAATTCTTTTCATAAATAATTTTTTTTTTCCACCATAAATTTTAATAATAACTTTTGAATATTTTTTGGCCAAATTATGTGGCGTTGCGTTCATTCCGATTTTGACGTCATAAAGAGCTAAACAACCACACCTTATTCTTGTATTTAACTTGAAACTGATGTTTTCAAGTGTGACAAGGAAGACACTAAATCGACTTAGAGAGCGAGTTTTAGTTTACTAATTTTTTTGCGGCAGTCAATATCAGTTTTGTACTCTGAAGTTAGCGCAAATGATCTAACGAAATTATTAATGAAGTTTAATATTTTTATATAGTTAAATAATTAAAATTTTTTTAACACACTTTTATACAATTATTAAATTTTAATAATATTTAATTCAAGGCACAAACAACACTGCAATCTGTTTAATTTTAAACACACAATTTAAGCCTAGTTAACGTCTCAAAACAAACACAAGACTGAAAACTGGTATTTCCATACAAAACAATTCACATAAAAAACTGAAAAAATGCTAAATTTCTTTTCAAGAGAGATCGAGTGAAATGTGTTTCAAAACAAGAAAACACATACTGTGTAGCAAAAACAAAAACCTAAACATGCCCAACAAAATAAGCACACAGCAGAAACGTGCTTCTGAGTCAGAAATCAAGCCGTGGTAACAAAATGAGTAGAAATGCGCATGAGAGCAAGAGTTTGAGCAAGAGTTCGCATTCAAATTGTTTGTTCTTGCATTTCATTAAATGTGGTAGGCACAAGTAGTGAAAAGGTTTGGCTTTAGTATTAAAATTGTTGTTGCATTTGAACTTGTTTGTGGCTTTCCTTTCGTTGCTGAACGATCAAAATCATTAACACAGCGCTTTATTCACGTACGTTGAAAATTTTCATAAACAAAATTTTAAATCATTTCTCACCGCACCCTTTGTGCGTTTGATATCATAAACAGTACATAAGCAGCGATTAACAAAAGCCACTCAATCTATTCTGCAACCACCAAATGTAGTTTTTGTTTTGGTTAAGAGTAAACATAAAAGTAAAATTTCAAATAATAACTGAATGCGTCATTCACTATGAGCAGGCAAAACACTAAAAAACAATTGTCAATGAAGTGTGGTTTAGAAACAACAAAATTGAGGCAATTTTATGAGTAATGTTGGGAGCGTAGCGCTATATTCGTCAAAAAAAAAACTCATTCCTTATTATATTGTATATTTAAGTAAAATAATTATTATTAATTTTTACTTTGATAACAAAACATTTTATATAAATAAAATAGTTTTTATATAATATGTAAAAACATATTTCTACAGGTTTTATATGAAAAATTAAACTAATTATTATAGACCCAGTTAAGTGGAGTATGTGGTAGAGTTCCCCAAAAAAGTGTTCTCAATATATTCATATTCATATAAATAGTCATAACATATATCACAATGAAATAGGAGCAATAAGATAAGGTATTTATCTTAAACTATCGTACTATATAATCACAATCGAATCGAAACGTTCTTGTTAAAGTGTTAATTCTAGTTTCGGAAATAGATAAAAGTCAGAGAGTACCACGTAAGTGCGGTTTATATGGAAAATTGCAAAATTATATGTAAAGGAAAATAACATTATTATTATTAATAGCATGTTCTGTTAAATTTATTTACATTGAACTCAATTTATTCACAAAGATTTGCAATAAAATTTTTCCAAAGTTGATGATTTCTAGCTATAAATCTTAATTTGATTATAGTTTTGTTAGTTTTACTAGCAATTGCCCTGCGCCATGTTGTTCTAGGTCGACCTCTGTTTCTCTGTTCTTGGGGGTTCCAACTGAGCGCACTGTGCGTTGTTTCTTCAGATGCTTTACGTAATATATGTCGTAGCCATCCATACTTGTGTAGCCTGATATACATTTCTATGGGCCTCTGCGCTGTCACTTGCCAGAGACAATTGTTCGTGATAATACTGTGGTGCCATATTCTAAAAATGGTACGCAAGCATCTATTTAAAAAGGTCTGCATTTTTGACATAACAGCCATAACGACGCACTCTAAATTTCGCAGCCATGTAGCAGCACTGAGTTAACACACTTAACATAATCGACTCGAAACGTCTTTTTCAAAGTGATAATTTTATAGTTTCGGAAATGGAAAAAAGTCAGAGAGGACCACGTAAGTGCAGGTTATATGGTAAATAATAAAAGTATGTCAAAAGCAGAAAAGTATATAATTTCAATAAAAATAGTACTTGTATGATGCTTAATGATACTGTACTAAAGCAATAAGAATTGCGCTAAGGAAAGAATTATTATACATATGTGCATTGTAATTTGAACCAAAGTGGCTATTGTTTTAATACATTGATTGCTTTCAATATTGGCTTTTATAAGTTGAACTTTTGCTTCATGAATATATAAAATGGTTATATATAGGTATGACATTTTTATAGAAAATTGGAAACGAAATAATTTTTATATACTATTTAAAAAATAAGTACATATTTGTAAAGTTTTTGTATGAAAAATGACGCATTACTATAACATAGGTATACTCAAAAGTCATATTTAGAAAGAGCTTTACCAAAATGTGTTCCAAATATTTACATTTTATAAGAAAAAATGGGTTTATTAGATAATGGTCCCTACTTAAATTGAGGAGCAGTATTTGAGTATGTGTTCATATACAACAAATAAACAAGAATATTTTTATTAAATGTTAAGTTGTTCAATATGTTTTTACTCCTATATGTTTTTTCTTAAAATTTTTGCCAACAACACGTTTTTCAATTACGAGTTTTAATGAATGTAATGTTTAGTAATCCTTTTATTTTTTGTAATAAAAAAATGTTAAATTATGAAATTTTTTTCTTGTTTGATATATTAATAATTCCAAAAATTTGGAGTCTTAATACTTATCAACCTGCCCCGGTATGTTAAGTTCGTTTTAATTGTTATCGGTGTTTAACAAAGCTCTTAATACTCTTCATCAATTGCATGTATGTCTGAGTACAATTTTGCAGAGAGAATGTGAGTTGCATATTTTTATTGTACAAATTTGAGCTTAGCTTACAAGTAATAGGGTTACCAGTCCATTCGTATAATAAACATAAAAATAGTTTTTATTTTATATTTAATATGTATATATACAAACGTTTATTTTATATATGTTAAGAAATAAGTAAATTTTGATATTTCCTTTTGCAACAAAATTAATAATAAAATAATAAATAATAATACATTAAGACCGAAAAGTTTTCGGAAATTCTCATTTAAAATTCGCGCGCTGTATATTTTTCGATATTTTAAGTTTATGTAGTTTGGCAGCACTGTCCTTAATTACTATGCCAAAAATGAGCGCGATCTGTCAGACAGTTCGTTTACGGCAGCTGTTGAAACCAGTTCACCTCAGTAGGGCGTTGCGAAAAAAACAATGGAAAAAAATATTGAACAAAGAGTTTGCATCAAATTTTGTGTTTCGAACGAAATTTCGTGTGCAGAATCGTTGCGAATGCTACAAAAGGCTTATGGGGAATCAGTTTTATCGAAAACTCAAGTTTATGAGTGGTACAAAGCCTTCCAGGACGGTCGTACGACCGTCGAAGACATTTCGCAACGCACTACTGAGGTGAACTGGTTTCAACAGCTGCCGTAAACGAACTGTCTGACAGATCGAGCTCATTTTTGGCATAGTAATTAAGGACAGTGCTGCCAAACTACATAAACTTAAAATATCGAAAAATATACAGCGCGCGAATTTTAAATGAGAATTTCCGAAAACTTTTCAGTCTTAATGTATAATAGTAAAATTAAATTAAATAAAATTAAATATTATATTTATGCAACTAATAAGTTAAAAAAATTTAAATAATGTTCAATTACATTTTCTTCATATACCTGTATAAATTTTTCTATATATTTATTATGTACATATTTTTGAAATATTTAATTTCCACTATTTTCAAATTTGTGAAACATTTTAATTTTATTTGAACTTTTAAACTTTTGACATATGATTGCAATATTCCTTGGAATTTCTAATGAAGGTTTAGAATAGTTCGCTTATTGCGTTGGTAACACTTTTTTCTTTACTGGCCAAAGTGTTTGGTCACTTTACAACTACTTGCCTAGATTGAGAAAATAATGTTGTTGTTTTACAAATATTTAAGCGAGTATAGGTCAATAAGTTGCTGTTTTTTCCTACACTAGCAAGCCACCAAAAGCACCTATTGTAAGGTTTTCTCCAATTTCTGTGCCACACTTGCCATTATAAAAATATTAGTCGTGATTTTCCGTCTGTCAGCAGAGTGTTCATTTTCACATTCCTAGAAACGTTTCCACCTTTTTCAGCTTAATGTTGTGACTACTTCATTTTTGTCTCTAGAATGTAGTAGTACCGTCAGGTTTCATCAGTTATGAGTTTGCATAAAAAGCTTACATTGTTTGCTTTGGAACAATTGAAACGGGGGTTCTAAAAGTGTTTAAGCAATTAGGTATGTCTTTGATATGAGGAAAAATTTATCAATTGTTTTTTAATATGCAATCAACTAATTTAATTATTTTATTTTAACATTTATCTAAATATTCATATATACAAATTTAGAGTAATTTAAAGTACACTCTTAACTTTTGTTCAACTAAAGTCATACTCAATAAAATGTATTTAGCTGTCCTATGCTTTTAAAATTTAAGAAACTCTTAGATAAGTAAGCATGTTTAACATTATTGACATGAAATATATTGTATTCATTTAAGCTAGTATCTTCCCTTAACACAGCGAAGAACAAATCTCTGTAAAGGCAAAATAACAAATAAATTCAGTAAAAAACGTGCTTGTATGAAGCTTAATAGTGTTATATTAAAGCAATAAAAAACTACCGGAAAATTTGTACATAAACGTTCGTTGTACTTATAATTAAAGTGAATGTGATTTTAATATATCTTTGTAATTTTTCAATACGACATAAAATTATCAACACTCTCATAATAGTTAAAAAGGTTATATATATTGTCAAAATGATAACGACTTTGTATCTTAAATGTGTAAAGTCATCAACATTATTTACTACTCAAATTAAGTTGGACATTGGAAGAATCTTTAAATCTAGATAAAACAATTCGCATGTTTTCAAAAGTTGGTTTAAAAACGCATTAAAATTTAATTATTTCTGTTTTTCAGTATATTTGATTTGTTCTAAATAAATTAAAATCAAATTGCATTAATTATTAAAATTAAACAAACAATATTTAAATTTTTTGTTTCCATGACAAGTCATTAATTTTGGGAAAAAAATTCTATCAACGCAAAACAAGTACGACTTTGACTTAGTGGTCTAGAACGTCAGTAATCATTTTAAAATTGCAGATCTCAAATTGAATTCAATAAATATTTTTGAAGGCTTCCGGTAACGGGTTTTCGGCTATATCCAAAATAGCGGTAAGTTAAGTCAAAAAAAAAAAAAAAATAATAAGTTCCGTTGTCTCTCTTTTAAATAAAAAATAATATAATAAATGAAGTTTCATAGTCAAATTTAATTTGATAGAAGTAATAATGAAACTCATTTATACAATTACTAAAGCGAGATTGCATTTTTGCTCCAAGGTTAGTTAATGAAATATCAAATATGTGTGGAAATTTTCCATGCCTAAATTTTTATTCCAAGATTTTTAAGATATATTCAAAGAAATGCTAGTAGCATTAGCAAATCGACAAAAATCCGAGTGTATACGAAAAACACAAAACAATTTTGTGAAAAAATTAAAATATTTTAATTTTCATCCAACTTTTTTGTCAAACCTTTAGATGTTGTCAAATTTTGCACAAAAAAGTTTGACAAAAAAATCTGATGTGTAAAACGCGCTTAAGGCGACAGCTTAAATTTAGTTTAATTTTTTATATTAAAAGCATTTGTTTTTTTTTTCCGACATAATTTAAATATTTTACTGTAATTTAAGTATTGACAACCTAGAATCTAAAATAAAAAATTTTCAGTTTATTAAACTGTAAATAAGGGTAAAACTGACCATCAATATAATAAGATATGTGGTTTATATGATTATACTATAATCATGTATGATCCAATATATATTTTCAGACATAATACATAGAATATAATACTGATTTCATTTTATCTTGAAACATGATATATAATGTTTGGACACAAAAAGAAAATAAATATTTTTTAAAGAATAACGATAAAATTATATATAATATATTATAAATAGACAAAAAATAAATAAACAAAAAGCACGAAGTATTCTAATCTGTAAGGGAATGTTTACACTATCACATTTAACTTGACATATGTGCGGTAATATGCGTCATTCAAAATCTATACAAAATCCATACAAAAATTAACAAATGTTTGGACAACAATAGCGTAAAAGTTTATTATTTTCGATGTTGTTGCAAAAATCAAAATATAAGTTTTGTAATGCAGAACTAGGGGAATCCAAGAGAGTTCATTGCTCGTTAAGAATATACAACAACACTTATGTGGACTAATATTTTAAGTAAACATAAAAACAAGTTTATAACAATAAAATGGTATAAGGGTGTAAAATTTCATTACAATGAAGGAAACCACTGATCACCCCTTGTGTAACACAATTTTAAGTTAAACTTGTTTCACTTAATTATAACTGGGGTATGCTATTTCATTCAAGGGTCGAAGAAGATCCTATTATTTGTTATTGTGTTCCACAACTGTTTAAATACAATCCAATAAACAAGACAAGGATATACTTGTATGACGTCATATGCTTTCATATGATAAAAAGAAAGATATGAATGAAAGAACATATCAGTAAGAATACGATTTTTGGGAATAACTACATACGTCAGGATACCTTTGTATTTTTAATAGGCTTTTGTTACCTGTATTTTAATATTATAGCTCATAGCCCACTTATGCTATGTTAATAATGCTTTAATAACTATTTATTTTCACAATAAAATAAATTTAAAATTAATTTGATTGTCGCTTGGAAGAGTAATTAAACATAATAACAATAAATAATAAATTTAATGCATTTATTATAAGGACATACAGTGCATATATTATAGTCGAATACATAAGATATAAGATGTATGTAGATAATTGCAATATATATAAATGAAAACGATTTAATTCCAAATTAAGCATTTTTTCTATAAAATTTTTTGTTAAGATAAATGAAAGAGACAGAGAGAGAGCGAGAGAGGGAAAACAGAGAGAGAGGGAAAGAGAGAAAGGCAGGGAGAGAGGAAGATATTGAGCCCCTCTCTCTACCGTTACACAGGATGTCACAAAAAACTTACCCAACAAGTCCAAGATTATTTGACATCTCAATAATGGCTTACTTAAGACGTTGGAAAAAGCTAACTTCAACAAACTATTATACAAAACCAACACATAAAATCAGAACAGTTTTTTTTTAAATTATACGTTTAGAAAATAATCAGGTATGGATAAAAAAATATATACAAAATTTGTGGAAATTTTGAGAGATATAAGATTTTTCGGAATGATGATTAAAAATGATCCAAATAAATTAATTTCAAGCCTTCATAATATCTGATAACATTTCATAACTAAAGCATTATTAATATAACTAAATTGAAATATAAAATAACATGTTTAAAAAACCGTTTATTAATAGAGATATATATTAAAGATAATAAAGATATTTTTATGGAGATTCTTATTATAGATTTTGAATTATTTTAGAGATAATAAGTTAGGACATACACTTAGCAGAAAAACTCTGCGTACAGAAAGTAAATTTTGTTTCAACATATAAAAAATTATTAAATAAATAAATTTTTAAAATCAATTTTATTTTTTATTAGTACTTTTATTTGTTATCTTCATTTTAAGCTAAAAATTATTTCTAATAGATTAGTAGAAAAATTATAATAATTAAAAATGTAAAAAATTAGCGCTTTCGGCGGCAGAAAAAGTCTGCGTACAATAGTTTAAAAAGCGTCGAAATATATTATTTTTTAAAATGTTTTATATTTTCAGTAACTTGTTGGATAACCTTTCCTTTTTATGATCTCCATAAGTCGTTTTGGTACCAAATTGACCATCGCTGCTATTTTTACCCCATTCCGCGTCGCTCACCTTCTTCAGCCTTTCTTTGGAGGTTATATTGTATTCATGTACCCGACGCTTCAGTAAATCCTATAAATGTTCTATAGGATTCAAATATGGCAATTATGATGACGTTTTGATTTGCTTGGGGGCATTTTAAAGCAACCAAAGCTTTAACTTTGGCGTGTGCTTTGGGTCGTTATCTTGTTAAAGTAAGTAATTATTCTGTAACCCCAACTTCTTGGCACTATTCTTTAAATTACATTTTAAAACATTTAAATGATCATCTTTATTCATTATCGACTCAATGAATTCCATTTTTCTCACTCTATTACTCGCCATACACCCCCGCACTATTACCCCTCCAGTACCGTGTTTTATTGTTGGATACAAATCTTCATTATTAAAGGCAGTACCCGGGATTCGCCATATAATCGTTCGACCTTTGATGCTAAAGAGACAAAATTTGCTTTCGTCGAAAATTCTGGAGACTTATTTAAATACTCCCTTGCGAATGCTAAACGCTTCATTCTAATATCTTTGGAAATAATCGGCTTGCTTCGTGCAAACCGGACATGGTAGTGGTATTTTTTTAATATGTTGTGTACAGTATCCACGTGAATTTACTTCTGGAATGTCTGGTCAATATATTTCTATAACAAAAGTCCAGTTCACCTTCTAAAGTGAAAAATCTATTATAAAGCTCAACATTCGATCCAGTTCACCTTCTAAAGTGAAAAATCTATTATAAAGCTCAACATTCGATCCTTCTTTGTTTAACGATTTATCTTTGATTTCATATTAGTTTTCTCTGGGGGACTATTTTTCGATCTGCAAAAATTTGCTTAGTATCTGAGAACCAGATTTGGAGGATTTAAAGTTGAATTAATAAAGTTTTGTCATTGCTTTGATCGACTTGTGATATGGTGAATTTTTGTTGCTCGTTGGATCCCCTATCATTTAATAAAATCTCAAAAAGATGCTCGTGTCGATTATTGCACGTAAATGCTGAAGAAGTACAATGGGTGTGCTTCAAAAGACGTATATAAGATTGTAGTAGGTGACGAATCATGGATATATGCGTATGAGTCGGAACTTAAGAAGTAGTCCACTATACGATTAAGGATGTTTCAAGATGAATCAAATACAACAAAAGTTGTTCACGCTCAGAGCACTTTGAAACAAATGGTCGTTTGTTTTTTCGGGAAAACTGGTTATGTGACAACTAAACCATTACAGGAACGAAAAACGGTCAATTTCGAATGGTATACAATCGGAACATTTATTTACCGAAAGTGAAATACTGACAACAAACAATTGCCGTTGGATCATTCTCCATCTTCATCAAGACGATGTGAGTCCTCAAACATCTCGTCTAACAATTGAATATGAGTATTTGAATATTCAAAAAATTGAATTGATGGGTCATACGCCGTACAGTCCTGATTTGGCACCTTCTTCTTGTTCCCGAATGTTAAGAAAAAATTGCGTCGGCATCGATATTTGTTGGCGGAAGCAAGAACGAAGCCATTGTTGCATTTAAAACCCGTTCTTGCATGTTTTCGAGGTGTCTGACGAAGAATGGAAAAAATCCTTTAACAAATAGTTCGAATGCATGCAAAAGTGTATTAATTATAAGGTGAATACTTCGAGAAACAATATAGCAATTTTCAACGACAAGCAAGTATATTTTCATTATTAGACTCAAAATGTAAATAGTAACTCTCGCGTACTACATATTCCAAATTCATATTCTATATCGTTTCTAGTTCTACGTGGTTTACTGTAAGAATAAATGAAACCAATTTTAAGAACAGGTACTGATTTCAGTATTTACCATAAACCACTTTTGATATTTTGATGACTTTTAAACAAAAATCTTTTCGTGCTAAACTTTTCTTTGACACTCTTCATTTCTATTACGAAGTTGGACACTCTATTAAGTGTGGAGCCCTTCTTTAATGGTAGTTTTTATGTACCTTCGATATAATCTATTCTCGGAGCTAATGCACTTTTTCTTTTTTCTAGATTTCCATAATCAAATCATTGTTTTATTCTTGATTCTTGATTCTTCTTCTTGAGTTAGTGCTATTACGCACTTTTACTCTATAATGGCTGGGGGGCTTATCTCTACCCCACACTAGGCTAAGAAATCATATCATTTATTTGTCTTTTAATTGATGACGGACCTTAAATCAGCATATCTTCCTGAGAGTCCAAAAGTGGACTTGAGGATTGTTAGGGCGGGGTTAAGTAGCGTATCAACTTTAGTGAATAATTTTAGAGCTCTGTCTCTGATATATTTTTTCACTGAGTCAATCCTAAGATCTCTATGTATGTCTGCTGATCATTGTTTTATATGCATACTATAGCATATAATCAAAGCAATCGTTGTAAAGAGATTCTAATAGATCAAATTAACTATTTTAATATATTTATTTCTGTTTATTATATTTTAAAATTTTTATTAGATTTTTACTGATATTTTTTATGATATATTTGTGATAAGATTTTTCATTGCAAGACTTTTTTATCATTTTAAACATTTTTAGGTCATTCGTGTGGATTTTAAATCAGTGAAAATGCCACGTATTAAGCCTACAGAAAATATTGACATCATAGGTCCTCTAGACAAGAAAATTCGAGAATGCCATAAAGACTATTATGAGTCAAAAGCAAGCAGCCAGAGTATTGGGTAAATAAGAGGAACTATTAAAATATTTTATTCTACATAACTTTACTAATTTTATGTCTTAGTATAAGTTATTTTGTTGTATTATATTAAAGTTTTATTTGTTTAATATAAATGACATTATATTCCAATAAAGCAAATTGCCAAATATTAAAGGATTGAATGATAGTACCGAAGCAGTTTTTGTTCAATGTGCTAAAGAGCACAATTCATTGTTGGAGATACAACGGGTTATCATTACCGATAGTAAATGGAATGTCGTTTTGAATAAAAGACAGGAAGCCCTTATGTACAGCAGTCAATATGAACTACGTAATCGATTTATTGATATGTCCAGAAAGTTGAAAGAATTAAAAGATAAGTACAATGAGGCTTTCAGTACTATCTCATCTGAAACTGAAGAGCAGAATTTTTATAAAAAGCGCATTCAAGAGAGAAATATTGAGTACGAAACATTATTCCAGTTTCGCGAAGAGTTTTATAAAACTGTTATGGACTATGAGTGCTATGAGAAGTTACTTCAGTCTTTCGTGAAAGAAAACAAACTATACAGCTCCGTGGACGATTTCATATCACGTACTGATGCAATAAGTATAAATGACCTTCTTTGATTGTACTGACATACATTGTAAAGCCTAAATTGTATATTGTAGTGTATGCAAATACTGAAATCGTCAATATGAACTTGCATTTATCGAAGAAAATCGAAGCGTTGCAAAAGATGTTAGTAACTATAACTCGAGATATTGCTGCTACTGTTGTACATATGAAAAATGAATTAGATTTTTTCGCCCGCGCCTATAGTTTGCTGATAGCGGAGTGCAAGGAGTTAGAGGATAATCTACATAAGATAAAAGAGTTGGTTCGGATACACGGTGTGGACAGATTTCGCTTGCTTGAAGGCATTTATAATGTGTATTCACTATTATGCAAACGGATACGTAAGTTTAAATTTGGATTTAATAAGAGATTTTTAATATTTTAATGTTTTTTTTTTTTTTTTTTTTTGAAGATAAACCGAATTCTTTTAAATCAAATGAAATTGATCAAATTTGTTTATTTATAAGTGAGGAAAGCGATACAATTAAAAAACTTTTAAAAGTTTTGGAAAAAAAGCAGTCAAGAAAAAGTATTGCAAAAAAGAAAATTCAAAAATAAATAGTATTTATTGTTTTGTAAAAAATTTTGATCACAAAAAAAAATTATAGTTTTTATACAATAAATTCAAATTGAATTTTTTTAATAATTTCGTTTATAAAAAAAGATAACTACTCCATAAAATTTCCACTGGAGTTTCCATGGACAAGCATAATTGCTATAAGCTAAGATTTTTTTGTAATTCAAATTGAAAGGATTTATAGAGTTTTTCGCCTCAAAGAATAATAATAGTTATTTACCAAAAATAATAATTATTTTTAAAAATTTTACAAAAAAAAGTAGCAACAAAAAGTTATCTAAATTTTTCTTTAAAAATATAGTTATCATTCTAATGGCGTTTTTGATTGGTATATCTGAGGTAATTTTTTCCATCTAAATGCTGTTTTAACGCACTTTTAGTGCAAATTTATTTTTGATTCTAGATTCGAGATATTTTGTCAGAGTAATAAGATTATCTTAAAATTTACAGCTGTTTAATATAACTTGGCAGATAAAGTGTGATATTTTCCATATATCTATGGAAAATACAACTGTCTGCCAACATTACTATACACGACATTTCAGGTAACTGTCACGCTAATGAGCTGGTTTGTCCCTATTGTTGCGGTAAGGTGTCGTTCCTCAGCAGAACAGAGTTGAGTTTGCTGGTGATATTTAACGGGTCACTACGGACTACATTATAACAAAATGAACTAAATGAGTCCGTTTGAAGAGATAGATTGTTGACTCTGCTTAGAAGCAGATGAGACTTCCAGTCACACTCTCTGTGATTGTCCAACCTTGATCTGAGCCAGGAGGAAGTCAATGTTATTTATTTTAGATAATCATTTTTCCCTTCTGACATTAGAAGGTCTCTACACACTTGCACACTTGCACTTTCATTCGAAGTGCGGAATGTCTTCTGTTCGGTTAGAGTCTGTAGCACAAGAGACATGAAGAAGAAAAAAAAGACTATAGTGGCGGTGCTCTACTTCGCCAGGAACCGGTACCCAGTATATTTGTATTCTATTCCAACAGTAATACAAAAATATAAGATTACTCTAAAAATGTGTGTTTGGGGAACAAAGTTTGACATATGGCGAGTAAATGTAGATTGAATCCAGATTTACCAATTGAAAATTTAAATTGAGATTTACCAATGATAAGAGTTATTAGTTGATTTTTAAGTCCTAGAACAAATGATTTAAGTCCTAGAACTATTTATTAGTGCATTAGAAAATTATATTAAATATGAACAATAAAAAGTTGACAATATTTCTTTTTCTTTGTCTGATAACAAACGAAAGCGATATGCTCTGTGAACAGATGGATTTTGGGATTATATAGTTTTTAAAATATAAAAGATACTAGAATAACGAGAACTTTAATATTTCGATTATATATTAAGGCACCCATTATTATTTAAAAGGGTACTTCGGCGCTTGTAGAATATTGTGGCTTAACATTTCAGGATAGTGGTTCAATAAAGATGGTTCCTTGGAGACGTGATGGACAAAACAATAAATGACTAATCAATCATGATAAGTCATTTAGAAGAAGACAAAGATTGTCTTGCACAATAAAAGATTTCATTATTAGATTAAATTTCATTTAAAAAAATACCATAAATTAACTATAATATACAATGCTTATTCTATGGACCTCTATATAGGTGGTTTCGCATAGAAAAAAGTATAAGAACAAAATAGAAAAAGTAAAGTGAGTTTATAGGTTACTATGGTAATGTGGTTCAATCTTTTTAGAAGTAACTGTGTACTCATAAAGGTAGATTTCTGGCTATGTAGTTAACAAGTGTACTTAGCTCTGTAATTTACTTTGGTATAACTCTAACTTTATTATACTTCATGGTTATTATGAACTTTTCATTCCTAATATACCATGGTGCTTTTGCGATTATCTGTAACATTTTTGGCTGTGTTCTTTGCAGGATTTCAAACTCATAATTGCATTGTTTTCTTATTAACTCATATTCCTAATTTTTTTTTCATTTCATCTAAAATATATACTTTATGTACACACATACATACCTTTTGTATATATCTGTTCCACATTATATAAAATATATTTAACAGTATTATGAAGGCTTAAGTGATTATAACAAAATAAATTTTTTAGGTTTAACCGCAATATTAACATAGATATATGACAGTAGGAAAATATACACGGCAAAATATACCTTAATTTTATTAAGTATCTTTAATATATCATTGTAAGAAGTCGTAACTGAAAAAACAAAAAAAAAAACACCGTCTGTTTATCCAAAAGGCTGGAGGTTAGTTACTTAAAGGGTCTATTGAAAATAGGTATCTTATCCAATATAAAAGCACTTATTTTAAAAGTAAGGCTTTATTGTAACTAACTTTTGCCTGAGAAATTATCATACAAAACTTACTCCCGAACAGAGTTGCACATAACTGATATATAAATGTGTATATCTCAAAAAGGGCGCTTCGTTAAAAAGTTTATAGAGTGCTCCATTAAAAGATCATGGAGTTCTCCTTTACCTCAAAAGCATTGTATAAAAGAAAAATCGTCATTTTTAATGTAAAAGAGATCAAATTTCCGATTTAACAACAACCAATACGCCCTGAGAAATGCATTACTTAGGTCTTGTTCATGTTCTGTTGGATGAACAGTACATGCTGCTTTTATTTCGATATGAAGAATATTTTCGTCAGTGGTCCGAAATAAAACCATGCATATATTTCCATTAATGAGGAAACATACTTTGGACGGATTTGATATTCCCACTTATATTTATAATAGAACATTGAGTATGTTGTTTATAAAATATAATACTATTAAGTGATGCAAAATCGAACTTCTAGGCAGTAGTTCTGAAATGTTTGACATTTTGTTCATTGGTTAATATTTAAAAGGCTGCTTTGGGACAGACAATATTTTTTGTTTGTATTTCTTTAATTCTCATTATTCAAATGACTTACTTTCTTGTTTCATATAAATGGCTATATATCAAATAAGTCAAAATTTTACTTTCCGCTAATATTAGTAGTGCATTGCTTAGTTAAATGAGTTGTGTGTATACGAACAGACCTCAATCGCATACAAGACAACATCATTGTTATTGCAAATTTTATTGTTAGTTTTTTTTTCACTTTTTTGCTGCAAAGACCTAATTTTCTAGTGTCAGCGTAATAATATGTATTTTACTTTAATAATATAAACACAGTACTAGTAAAATAAAAAAAACAAAAACAGAAAAATTGGCGAATAAATATGTTGTTATGCTAAACATTTTTTTAAAAAAACACTATGTAAAAATTTAAAAAAATTAAAGTAATGACAAACCAATGCTATTGAAACGAAAAAAATAATATATTTTAGGAAACATTAACCATTTATAGCTTATTGGAAACCTAACGTGCGCCGTTACGCCCAGGACTGTAGAGCACGTTACACTCATCCTCTTGAGCCAACCATTGTACACAAAGCGGCCTTAATATCTTGAAGACTAGGCTAGGAGAATTAACGAAAGTAGACCTATCAGATCTTATCGTCATTTGAAAAACTCAATGGTTAAGCCAAAATAACACATAGAGTTATGGTAATATCTCTCTGTCAACTTAAAATTTGCTACAATGGTTAGTAGATGCCTTCCAAGTGAAAGTACTGATGTTTGAATCAACATGCGCTTTTTAATCGTAAGCCAGTGTTACATTGGTTACATATTATAAAAATAAATTTTATTATATCTCTACCAGATATATACACATACTTTTAATTTATAACAAAAAATTAATTAATTTTGAAAACTACTATTATTAACAATTTATATTAACTGTAATAATGTTAACTGTAAAAAATACTCGTAGTTTTTATTCAACCAGTTATTTGAGAATTAGACAAATTGAATTATAGTTTTAGATCCAAAGTTAAGTTTAGATCGATATAACTGTTATTTTTCGGATTCAGAAAATTTGTGCGAGTGAAATGTACTCAACTTAACTATTCTCAATTGTAAAATTACCACCAATGGAAATGAATATCTTCATTTGTTTGTTAATTTTATAATTTTAAGGTAATGTAATAGATCTTGTAGTTTCCTATTTGCTATTTGAAACCCTGCTCAATGAGTCAAGTTCATTTAACACTGTCTGTTTGTCGTTTCCAGTTTAAACTGGCCCCCAGTTTTTGAGCTATTCCAAAGAAACTTTGAACACATAATTATTGGACTGACTTGATTTTAAGCTTGAATTCAATTTACTATATTTTTTATTTCTTATTTTATTTTTAATAAAGATATAGAAATAAAGTTTGGCTCCGAGTATTCCTATATTTATACAAAAGAATGAACATAGCTTTATTCATGTCGGTTCAGATTTAGATAAGGTTTCGATTTCAGCACTTAAGTATAACTTATAGAATACAACCTGCGTAATAAATAAGGTTGAACAGTTTAGATTTGGATATAGCTCGCATATATAAACATATATAAATATATTGAATATGCTTTTATTATTTTCAGTAAAAATGATGTCGATCCGTTCAGATTTGAACAGAGTTGTCTTAGAAACTGCTTCCACATATTAAATTTCATCGATGCAAACGTTTTGTTATTGGTTATGTGTTTATTTAAATACTACTTAGTTTTATTATAAATTATATATGTAATTATATAGTATGTTATGAATATATTATCATGGAAATGAAACCTCATTGTGGGTTCAAAATTCTATGCAAAGTTCATCTAAGCTTCGGCAAAGCTAAGGGTAACATCTTCATTTGTTTCATTCTGACACTTTAAAGTTTTGACATACATATACAATATAGGGTTAGATATTTTTTTTGCCACTTTGTTTTAAAAGATTACTATAGATAAGATATATACCATTAAAATTTAATAAAAAGTTGTATAATAATACTTAAGTCTATTATTTATTACTAATTATTGTTATACGTATTGAGTACAATACTTTCACACAGCTCTTCTTGATCCGAATAAGATCTTTTGGACTTGAACCAACAGATTGTTATATTTACGTTTAAGAGATAGTATTATGTATTAGATTCACATAAGCCGCGCGGTAACATTGTTAAAAAAAAACAAAAAACTATAATAGTTTGAGTGGTAGCACTAGAGAAGTACATAGAAGTTACCATGTTGATGGCGTATAGACAACATTTCTTCTGTCACAAGGTAACTCTCTCTGATTAGTTAACTTACTAGTAGTTTTCTACTCGGATAATGTAACTGTTTAAAAAAAAGGATGGTATTTATTTCTGAATGCTCAATATTTAATATGAGTGGGTGGTAAGTTCTTAGTACAGCAGTTATAAAGGGCCTTGGGTCTATTTCTAGGCTTGTCATTATAACAATAAATGTGAGACGCCTATGTACCATATTTCAGAACTTTAAAACTTTATGTTTCTCATCTCTAAAAACATATTTGTATATAGTTATTACCTATTTCGATTAATGGAGGACTTTAAATAAACAATTTTTTTAAGTTAAGATAAAGGAATACCAATTTAATATTGTTATATATTAAAATATATTGATAAGCATCAGCACAAAAGATCAATCTGATCGCAGTGCTCTGCTCCGCTGGAAGCTAGTACCCCGTTTTATTTCTATTTCTATTGAGAAGCATAAGTCAAAATTATTTTTTGCAACTTACAGTATAATGAATTAGCTGAAGTTTTATTAGTCAGTACTCAAACGGTGTTTTAGATAATTTCAAAATTAAAGGAATATCCTTGATTTGTTATTAAAGTAAGTCAATAATATTATATTATATTTTATATTTTAAAATATAATTTGAAAGAACTTGAAATGCTGTATCAATCTTCTTAAATTTCCTTACAACGAAACTTCTTCGTTACTTCAAAATAGCGACACATGTCCTTACGGCACTTGATTCAATTAATCTTACTTATAATCCAATTTTCCAATTTTCCAATTTTACTTACCCCAACTTTCCACTGTTCGCCCGCAATATGTTTTCTCCTCTGGATCATATATCATTTGCTTAAATGAGCGTTTTTTGGGTCGCTCCGGTGGTCGAGCATAATATTGTTGGAATGCATCGATAGATTCTTCGGCTACGGTAGGCATTTTGCTAGCTTTAGTTTAATAAAACTTAGTAATAATTATATTTATTTATTTTTTTTTTGCGTTAACACTACTATTTGGTTTATTAATGAATATATTTTTATTTTCTTCTTATTTTTACAATAAAAGAAAATTTTAAGGATATCAATTTTATGTATTGAAGATATACTATATTTCGTTTTTAAATAAGCACAGATTAATTAAAATGAATTATCACTGCCTTAGCAACTGAATACAAAGAACGTTATTTTAAATAATATCACTCATTTGCTTAAGTAACCGAATTAGCGCTTGAAGACGCGACCGCCGAGTTTCGTGTGTGTCTTATAAGTCTGCAATCCGACGAATGATTACCGCTTCTCCATTAAGTATAGCTATACGTCTCTGAATAGAAATTCGTAAATGATCACTTTTGCTTATTTATGCTTAGCCTAAGTAGACGTTGCCGTAAATGCCTTTGTAGGCATAATATACATAAATTAATCTTTTATCTTGGCATACAGTCATTATAATAGTTAAAGTTGTACTAAATAAACAAAATTCTGGAGTCGTTTCAACTGGCATAACGTCAGCCGTCAGCCGTCAGCTGCTGTTAGCTCTGTCATCGTGATCATCACTACAGTAGCTTTGCTTTTTTCAATCTTCGTAACGTACTTGTGTTATATGTTATGATGTTGGTGATCACCTCCATGACATGTATATGGATTACTAGTGCTATAAGTGCGAATACCCAGTGTTGTATATACTTATACGTATATACTATGTTATCACTGCGATGTCACTCTTAATAAAATATAATTTTTTCCATTTAGTAAGCGCTTCTCGGTTACAGCGCTCAATTTCCAGGGGCAAAGCTTTGCTACACACGAGTATCATAGCGTTTTTGTTTAATAGAAACAAATTCGGAAATTAAAACTACAAACTACAAAATACAAATAATAATATTAATAAAATAATAATAATAACAATAATAATCATGGTACTTTTTGTATGTAAAAGTTAAGTACAGCTTGTATTACGGGCAGCCGGGGGAACTCAGTTCCATTATTATCCATACGATTTCTGTGCGGTGGCTGCGTAGGCGCATAATAATTATCATCTTTAGAACGATGAGAAGAAAACATGTAAATGTAAACAGTAAAAAATCTTAAGATTCACACACCGAAGGTCGACGTAGTTAGCTGGACCATTAAATATGTGACATAATTTTCTTTAATTGATTACCCAAAGTATGGCCTGTGTAGATGTGTAGGGTTGTAGGGTAAATTCCTTAAATCCATTAAGTCGACTAATAAGTTGACTAATAAATCTGGTGAACGAAATACTGAAGACTAAGACTAATTAAAGACATTAAAAGGATAGGACATATTTATATGTACTAATGTAATAAATAATTTAGCGTTGTATAAAAAGTATCTACAAATTTATATACTGCATGACTAATTACTTAGTAAACTACAGCAAGCTTGTGCGCGGGCATATCATTTGCAATACCAGTAGATATGTGTTCCTCAGTCAGTTCGACTTTAATTGATATGAAATATAGTTTCCTCTGGCAATGAAATCGACTAGACTCACAATGGAATTGTTTAGGAAAAAGCGGCACAGATATTTGACATTTAATAAAGTTAAATCTTTTTTACAAAATAATCAAAAAAAAAAAAATTATATTTCATTTAAACTAATAAATTTCTCAGCTACTTGAACTGTTGACTTCTCTTCGCACAAAGTAAGAAGTAGTGACATATAAGCTGAAAAGATTTAATATCTTTGCACACATTTAGCTTTTGCTTTAAATATCAATACAATTTGTATCTTTATAGTAAAAGATTTTCAGCTTGAAATTCTTATTAAACAGATTGAGTTTAATATAAAATCTGCAGAATAACTTCAAAAAAATTGAAAGTTGGATAGAAATATTAAGTGGTTTTCGTTTTTTTTATTTTTTTTTAAATTTGAAATATATTCTATTATAAATAATTTTAACTACTTCCTTTTGGTTATATTTGAACCTTTACTTATAAGTAAGAAATCATATGAATTATTCTACGTAACTTATTTTTACTACAAATTATTAATATCATTTTTAGTTTTATCAGTTTTATCAAAAGAAACTAAATTCTTAATTCTTTTCAAAAGAGAGCTTTTTATCGAACAGTAGAGAAATGACAACAACATCATTTTTTTATTACTTTTGTTGTTGCAATTTCACTACAAGTTGTATAATTTATAAATAAAATGCGCTTACAAGCCGATTAAGTGATATACATTTTATATAAAAACTACCTGTAGTTAATAGGTAGGATAAGTGAAGTCTTTCGTATCAACGAGTACGTTCTAACACTTGCCCGACGGTACCTTACCCGGTAGTACAACTTTTTCCCCGACGTCTTTATGCCCAACGCCCTCCGTACAAATTTCCACCAATCCCTTCGCTACAAACTTCTCCAGTAACTTACGCTATACTTCATCATCCCACTCTATAACTCCTGACCTCGGTTACAGAGTCTATCACTAGCCCAACCCCTCGCGATAGTGCAATAACCTCGCTCCCTTCACCAACTTTCCTTCTACTTGCGCAACGTCCATACTTTCTGGCTTAGTTAAACTTTATCCACTAGGTATTAAGCCCCTTGCTCATATCTCTCTCTCCTAATTACTGAAATGAAGTATCCATATTGCTGTGAAAATCTTTTCCATTTATTTGGTGGTTTTAGTGGGTTGAAGTCTCACACCGTAGGTTTTGAAGTTTTCCACCTACTGTAAAGAAAAAAGGGTGGGATATGTAGGTGAACGTGGCCGCCGACTCCTTCAGTTGACTGTTTACATACTTATGTCAAATTTGATTATTGTACTATCAGACATCTCCTAGTAGGACTAGTAAATCATTCAACCCCCATTGAATCATTGTGTTGATTTCAATAATCTGATCAGATTTGGTAAATAAACGTTGACAATACATGAGTTTAGCACAGTACTACCAATGTACAGATATAATTCGCGCAATATATTTTATGAATGTTCTTCAAAATATAAATAATAATAATTATTACACATTATACATCAATTCTATAATAAACAAATTCGTAGTGCAGCAATATCTATAAGGGAGTGATGGTGGTCGAATAAACTACCATGAATAGATAAATTATTTATTTTTAAATTTGAGCGAATTTGTTCAATATTTTGCTCTTAGCTGATATTTTGCACTCTGTAATGTCACTTTGTATAGGTACATAGAAAAAATACATAGAAACATAGATTAAGTACGGAATATTAAATTGTCAATCGATAACTGGAGCAGATCATCCGTTGATTTGGTCGAGTTTCTGATATTTGGTGAGAAAGTTAAAAATTGTCTTCAAGCGATTGTTGTCTATAAGACTTATTGAAGACGAAATTGCGATATCAAGAAGCACAACTTTTAAATTTTTGTCTGAGGACTTGTACAAACGAAGAGTCGGTGTGTTCTTCATGCCGCACACTCTGATGGATGACTAACAATACTGATGAGTTTAGTATTGCCAAAATGTGATTAAAATGTGTCGAAGAAATCAGTCAAGTATGTCAATCATTTTTACAAATGATTAAGCTTGGTGTTTCTAACAAATGCCGAAAACAAGACGTTAGAGTGCGGAATAGATGTCATCGGAAGTGCTGACAAAGAAGAATGTGAACCATCTGCAAAACAATAATTAAATTAACTTTCACTTAGAGGTCTGGGACAGCACCCAATGTCTGGTGACAGCAACCAATGGCTGGTGACAGTAACCAATGTTAGTGCTTGAAAATCTACTAGATTTCAGAATCTACTAGTACTAAAGAAAAAGAAGCACTTTGCAAAGAAATGTTCTCTCTGAATTGTCAACACCATTACAATTGGATATATATATTATTAAGTCCGAATTTATTGAAGAAAACTTTAAAAATGTTATAAAATTAAGATTTTAGAAGACTGAAATCAAAAAAATGCAAATTATATAGTTTTTGTATTCATACCAAATTTATCTTATAAGGTCAAACAGTGTACACAAATAATTATTTAACACTGGATCTAAGCTTAATGCGTTCGACCAGAATATTGAAAACCAGACAGTTGGTTCTTATTGTATGGTATTGCACTATTGAACAAAGTCACCATGGTAACTAAGTCCTTGTTTAAAATCTGGATCATTATTATTGATCATTCAGAAACGAAAATTGACGAAGAAGAAATTTTATTTCAATATCAGTCCAGTAAACCATATATGTTGACCTTCAGTGAGACACGAAAGACAATTCCATTCGATAAATAAAGAATATGTTACGCAAAATTTTTTGAACGTTGCTCGGGATGTTGTTGTTCCACCACTCTATGGGCAGATAGTTTAATTCACTTTGTATAAACTTCAACAAGGATATTGAACGACGATGGAAAACGCGGCGGACACATAGTGTTATTTCTGAACAATTTTGGAGCTAGAAATTTATGAGGCAAAGAAGCCTATTTAAATAAAATTATTTTATAAGTGTAAGTGTTTGTATTGAACAATACTCGTAATATAGAGACATTAACTGCTGAGCTGCATCTTTCCCTGGATATAACTTTTTTTCTTTATTTGTATGTGTACATATCAAATGATAATTAAAATGGAACCTAGTTTTAAATGCATATATAATTTTCTTATTGCAAAAAGTATTAATTAGATTAAATTTGCAATAAGACATAATTTTAGTGCTGCAAACCATTTACATTAAACTCAAAGTAAGGATAGAATTATATTGAATATATTTTTTATCACCAAACAAAGATATTACTTCTTCATTAAAAACATAATAAGTAAAAAATGTTGACATTTGTATTTTAGATATAGTAGAAATGAGTGAATATAGTGAAACGTTTTTTATTATTAAAAGACACAAGACTAGCACGATTTGTTCTCTGGTGTCATGCTCCCAAAACCTCCAAAACCTTTAGTCTCTATCTCTAGCCTAAAAAGCTTCCTCCTAGATGATACTTAATACGAAGCTTAACTTTTGCAGAAGCTTAACTTCTGCTGATCAACAGGTCACACAAATCTGTTTTGAATAGAACATCCATTTTCTTCTTATAGTGGATTATATGAACAATTTAAGTAAAAATGTTTCCTTTGATTGTATATGTCGATTGCATACGTATACAGAAATACTTTCTAAAGGATAATGAATATAAAATAATAGAGCCTCTAGGAGAATATTTAATATCTCCACCTATTTAATGAATATTTAAATTTTAGAAGAAACTGTATCAACGGTCTCTTCTTCTTGTAGGACTTCAATGACAAATGCGATTTAATGTGATTCCTGTTATGTTCGAGCAGTAGTTTTCAATATAAAATCAAACTTTTACTATTTTACAGAACTTTTTAAAAAATGTTTTAATCTTCTTCTAGTACTCGATGTAGTTAGCAAGGTTAGATATTAACAAGAATTGTGACATCAGATTACCCCTTTTTTGAAGGGGTAATATAAGTAACTATTATATAAAGATTTGGAATCAGATTTATTGTCATCAACGGCCGATGATAACCACGAGGAAGATATTGAAGAATGTGGCCCTGCAAAACTATAAATTAAAACTACTTCTATTATGTTAAGAGTGTGGTGAATCTGGTGATGGCAAATATTGGTACAATTAGAAAAGTAGCAGCAATTGGCGTTAATTTTTCGAGATCTTCACAATCTGGTATATATAAAGCCATTATAAAAACATTAGAACTTGAACAATGAACAATGAAGTTTGTGCACACTACTTCACAAGTTTTTCCCTGATGACTGGTTGTCCAAACGACATTACTTTGTCAATCGTCTAACTCACTTATACTTAATGGCCCATAATTGAAGAGATCTTATAGATGCCTGGAATATATAATAATATTGTCGTTTTATGTATTCTATAGCACAAATTTCAATGGCACGTACTTTTGCTTAGTAAACTGTGAATTCCCACTGAATGGGATTTGTAAAATCTAGGTTCATATAAGCGAAAGTTATATAAGATATATATGGGCCATATTAGGTAAAGACATAGTATTTAAGTGGAAAATATAGAATATGGATTTCTTTTGTTGAATTAGAATATATAAAGTGTTTTTCTTGTATGGAAAACATGGAATTTATGTTTAATTTCATCGATTTTCATTGTCTTCATTGTCAATGACAAATTCTAATCCTTAAATATTTACTTTAGTTCAAACTGAATACTTCAACGAAAATTGAAAACTTCTTATTCAGTTTGTGTGAGATTATGTCATTTACACACTCATTTTATTACTCATTCAACATCAACAAATAAAAATGTTATTTTGTGAGCTCTTAAAAAAGTTTCAAATTCTTATTTTAT
The DNA here is from genome assembly GCF_002237135.1 of Teleopsis dalmanni. Lineage (NCBI taxonomy): Eukaryota > Metazoa > Arthropoda > Insecta > Diptera > Diopsidae > Teleopsis > Teleopsis dalmanni. The sequence continues at coordinate 59,697,517 of NC_051848.1, read as the reverse complement.
GCTAATTGCATCCTACTTTCCGGGCTTTTAGTATTTTATTTCGAATACATGTGACATCATTGTTTGTGTAGGAAAAACTAAATTTGAGTAAATCTGAAAATTCGTATAAGTTAAATAACAAACCATCTTTAAGACTCTATAATGTATGAGTATTTTGTATCTTTTATCTCTGGGCTTTTTCAAAAGATACATTGTACCAGCCTATTGGACGGTTGGACGGTTATTTTTTATTAATTTAACAGTTTTTATATTTTAACTATTTCAACTATTGGACACATTAAATTTTTTTTCTTTATAGAATTTAAATAAACAGATTGGAATAGTCAAAGAAATTTTTGGCTTGAGGTCGATTTAAGCTACAGGTAAGAGTATCTAAACAAGTGATATTTTCAATGTGAATGTCAAATGATAATACGAGTCTATAATAATGAGTCTATACACTCCTCCATGCTTAAGTTGTTATGATGGAAATCACTAACTTTGCTCTAATTTACTACCCTAACATTGACGACATCACCTTTCGTACCCCTAATCATTATTCTGATATTGTTTGTGTAGCTTTATATATTTTTATGTAATTTTATCTTATGTGTTAATTACCTTTGTATTCAATAAAAAGTACCATTTTTCAAACTCAACTATATATATCTAAACTTAACTAATTTATTTGTTAAATAAAGATACAATTAAGAATTGTCAGAGAAGTGTCGTCTTTGAGCTCTATTAATATCGCTTGCTTGGTATTGTCATGCGAATAAAAGAAAGTATTCCGGCTAGAAAGGTGTGTGATCGGTACCCACAGGTTAAAAAGGCAATAGAGTTTGTCAGCTTCTTCGGTTGAACGACCCGGTGAACAAATATATGGAGATGTTCGGTATTACCAACTGGTAGCCCCAAGCCACAAATAGGGCTGCCTGGCGAAGGCTTCTGAACGCAGCCAAGGACAACTCAAGTTTGTTATGGCCAACGAAGTAAGTAAGTAAGTATCAATATCAGAGAAGACAATATGATAAGTTCCAGTTGTTATTAAGCCTCGTGTTCTTAAAAAATATGGAATAAAAACAAATAAAAACAGGTAATACAAAATGATTGATTAGAACTTTAGAATAATATACTTTCCTATTTCGCAGTGGACCGTCAGTATAGATACCGTGGTACTGAGCAGGTTCCGCTCAAAATTAGATTAAGTAAACCTAGATATATGACAATAAGATTCATCAGCCCAAAGGATGACAAGTAGTCATACAATTCCTGCGACTTTCATTTTATTACTATGTGCGACGTATTATTTTAGTAAGTAAGTATAATAACAATGAGGTGTCAGGAATAGATTGCATCCCAATTATTATTTCACATATTTTATAAGTAAGATGAAAACATGTTTATAAGAAAGGATCACTAAAATACCATTGAATGTCTCCAAGAAAGAAAGTTGACTTCAATTGTGGTCATGACGTAACTGTATATTAAACAGTTACGTATCAAAATTTAAACAATTTATTCTTGACATGTGATTAAATTTTTTCATGGCAAATCCAGCATTAATTGACTTATGGCTTCATTTCATAGATATTACCATACCTGTTTGAAGTTGAACCTAATATCCATATATCCTTCTCAGACTCTGTCTTTGTCATTAACTTACATTCCCAACTTACATTGTGACCGAAAAGCTTTCGGAAATTCTCATTTAAAATTCGCGCGCTGTATATTTTTCGATATTTTAAGTTTATGTAGTTTGGCAGCACTGTCCTTAATTACTATGCCAAAAATGAGCGCGATCTGTCAGACAGTTCGTTTACTGCAGCTGTTGAAACCAGTTCACCTCAGTAGTGCGTTGCGAAAAAAACAATGGAAAAAAATATTGAACAAAGAGTTTGCATCAAATTTTGTGTTCCGAACGAAATTTCGTGTGCAGAATCGTTGCGAATGCTACAAAAGGCTTATGGGTAATCAGTTTTATCGAAAACTCAAGTTTATGAGTGGTACAAAGCCTTTCAGGACGGTCGTACGACCGTCGAAGACATGCCGCGTTCTGGACGACCTTCGGCCTCTACCACCGACGAAAACATTGAAAAGGCAAAGGAAATCGTGTTCCAAAATCCTCATGTGAGTGTTAGAGAGATAGCACGAGAGCTAGGCATCGGTCGTGAGAGCTATCCGCCGTAAACGGCCTCAATTGTGGAAGGATAATTCATGGATTTTTCATGACGATAATGCTCCCTCGCACCGAGCCAACATTATCAACGATTTTAAGGCCAAACATTCAATAAATACCATCGAACAGCCACCGTATTCACCTGATCTTGCACCGTGTGACTTTTTCCTGTTTCCCAAACTCAAATTACCACTCAGAGGAACGCGTTTTGAATCCATAGAAGACGTAAAACAGAATTCGCAGAGGGAACTCAAAGCCATACCGGAAAGCGCCTATAAAAAATGTTTTGATGATTGGAAGAAACGTTGGCATTTGTGTATCGCTTCTAATGGAGCATATTTTGAAGGAGATAAAATAAATATTGATGAAGATTAAGAATTTTGCGTTTTATTTAAAATTTTCCGGAAACTTTTCGGTCACAATGTAAATCAAACTTCAATTGAAAGTCACTAAACAAAAACTTAACGTTTAGCAAATCTTCCCAGGCATAAATCTTTACGATTTTGATCATTTGCAGAGAAGTGATGATGACTTATGTTATTTCAAAATAAACAGAAAACAGTTTATATTTCCAATGCTTGTAATACCGATTAAATGGTCTTTCTATTAATATTTATTTTTTAAAAGTCCTGTTTGCTTTTTATTCTATTGTTCGATGTTTAAAATTCTTCCTATAATTCTTGTTCTTTGTATTTTTGCTTAATGTTTGATACGCTCGTGTGACGTCTCTGTGTATGTCACACCGATTCGGTGGAAAACAACATGGTATAATCATTTTGAATTGAATTAAAGAGGTACAGAGATGAAAAAAATTCTAAAAAAAATATCGTGCCATGCCTGCTTTGGTGGCCGTCATTGTGAGCCAAAAACCACTCACAATGAACAAAATATAAGGAAAGTTTAAAATGTTCTTCTAGATGACATTGTATTGTCTGACTTAAAATTACAGCTAATAGAGTTTCGACCAAAAATTTGGAGATTTGAAAAGTCGGTGTTTTCTTTTTCACCCACTCTAATAAGCGATTAGAGTAAGGAGGCCTGGAAAGTTCAGCATTGCAAAGACATCTTAAGCATGTCCTGCAGTAATCCGTTTAATATATTAGTCGGTGTGACTGAAGATGCAACGTAGTGTTGCATATATCAAAAACAAAACATCAGAATATGCTGTAATAGTCATTGGAAGAGAAAAGACAGAAAAAATTACGCTTTAAAAAATAATAGTGAACGTTCTTTTTCAATTCAAAAAAGGTGGATTTCGATGATGGATTTATTCGGGAACGTTCGATTGTAGGCTAATGTTTATTCTAAAACTAATGAAGTTCGGCAAGCTCTAGGTTTATGATGCGTCATCGTAGTACATGATTTTCCTATTTTCCCAGAATAAGATACGCAACGGACCCAATATATTCAATTAGAAATAAAATATAGAATGCGACAATGAATTCGAAAGAAAAATGGCAGTTTATTATAAATAAAACTCTAATGGAATATGCAGAACTCTAGAAGAATATTCAAAATTAATATTAACTAATAGTTCAGGTAATACGGTTATGAAAATATAGAAGGTTGAGTCATACTCTACGCAAAGAAACAAACCATGCAACGCACGCCGTACTTTATCAAAACCTACAAGACATAAGAACACAAAGATTTCCTTGGTTTAGATGTACCTAGTCCGTTAGGTATTATGCCTCTTGCTCAAACATCTCTCCCTTGATTACTGGAATGGGGTTGCATCCACTGTACACGGTTGCAATCTATCATATTCATTGATAAGAGGTGGGTTCAAGTCTTATACTGTAACTTTCGATGCATTTGACTTAACGCAAAAAAAAAGAACACAAGGATGCTCACGCAATACCTGGTATAGAACTATAGAACGTGAAAAGAAGAAATCAATAAGCGAATTGAGATACATAGCCAAAAAACGACAAAATTGAAAATACTTTATAAGGAATTTATTTGAATAGGTTAAGTTACAATCTGATATTATAATAAACATGCTAACATTAATGTTAAATAATAATAATATTAATTATAATAATATTAAAATTTGCGATTTTTAAAAACAGTGAAGTACGATATATGCTCGAAGGGATAGCAAGGACTTGAGCCAATTCTCAAAGCTAGACACTAACACGGGGTTAACTATATTATTGGATGTAAGTTAAGTCAAAGTAAATAAATTATAAATTTCATTATTTATTTATTACTTATTTTTTTATAATTATTTATTATAATTTGTCGCAAAGATATATCTATTTTTTTTGTTGATTTAAAATCAATAATTTTAACACTGACATATCATTAGAAAAATATATTCAATACTTCTAATAAAAATATCAGCAAAAGTTAGAGCCATCGTTCAGAATTAATTACTGATGTCTATTAATAATTATGGACGCATAAGGGTCTAGATATTATCATTGCGTACTTATATTTTTGTGTAAAATTTACTTATTAAGTTCTAAGAAATCAATTGATCTGTAGATAGATAGATAGATACATAGATGGATAGCTACCTATTTAGCTGTAGATAGGTTATATATACTTAGCTGTAGATATGTACCTAGCTGTAGATAGGTTACTATAGAAGCCAGTAGTTGGCTAAAGTTTAAATACCACAGTCAATTGTTGATGAACTGGTAATGCAACAGAAAGCATCGGAATGGTAAGCCATTATTATAGGAATTAGTTTGCTCTACGATTGACCATTTTCAAGCTTAGATGTTGTTTGGTACTATAAAATAAATTTTTTAATTCTACCAATACAGTATACTTTGTTCCATTATTTATGCAATCAAAATAATTAAGACATTGTATTATAGTTCCGATATATTTAGAGAAAAACTCGTGCATGTCTAACCTCGTTAAGTGCTGTAAAAATGAAATTCAAATTTATGGCTTTTCTTCTGCACTAAATGTGACGTCGGTTCAAGTTTTATATATATTAAAATAATATATATAAATGTGTAATACATACATATATTAGTTCGTATATTTCATATACAAGAATATATGCGGTTCTTATGCGGACAACATTGAGTGAAAAAGCGAGCGTTCGTTGCAGTTTCATTTTTGCATATTATTTCCACGTTCGATATTATGTCGGCAACGCAATTTTTAATTATGCACCTGCTAGGCGAATATATTTGTTTTATTAATCCGTCCCTGGCCATGTCCACTGCTCTCGAATGTTTTGGCATTAGACGTCGCTAAACAGTATTAATGACGGCGGCTGCATCTGGCGTACATCAAACGACAGCATGCATTGCAGTTGTCATTGTCGCTACGGAACGACACAGTGGGTCGACAGGAAGTCATCCATTGACTATATTTACTAATATAAATGTGAAATTAGAAAGATAAATCTTTTAGCGTATGAACCACTAAATGTGTTTGCAATAAAAAGAGAAAAAAATTTAGAAATAAAAATGTATCTCAAACTAATTGTGACTAAAAGTGAAAAATGAAGAAGAAATTTTAAATATATACAGATACATATATATGTTTTATATTGATTGTTATGTGTGTACTTTGTTAATTATATACAAATATTAATTTTAAGAAAATATTTTTAATATTTCGCCGTTATTTGTTTTAAATGCCAAGACAGTCAAAGAACAAAACATACGGTTTGCAGAATTTTGAATTCATTAAATGAAAAATTTGCCATTTATTTGTGAACATTTGACATTAAAGTGCATTAAAATATAATATTTTTAGAATTAATCGAACTATTTTTGCATATGCATATATTTTATTTTTGCTAAATAGATACATGCTATTGTCAGCATTTCTAATGAGACACAGGACTCACCTACGCTCTTAAAATGCGACCTCTTATAAAACCACAGAAAGAGGTCTTACCACAGTAGCTGTTTGGAAAACTAGCCTACATTTGTCTACTTCCAATTTAAACTGCTATTTTGGATGGAGAAACCACTAGAGCCGTTCTATTAAAATGGATTATTTATGTCTGCTGATAGCGTGTAGACTTTTGAAGATTTCTGTTAAGTCATAGAGTACATACAATTACATACAAACGGATAATCTATATTAGTAATAACTTGCCTAGCACTAGAGTCGCCATACTTAGACGCTAAACGTCGGCCCATATTAGTAACACAGTTATAGATGCACATCATAGTTGTAACATAATCCCTTATAACAAAACAAGGGATCTTGTTTACAGCTCTAGTAGTGAAAATAAGAAAAGAAGATTGCAGAAAGAGACCTTAGATTGGTGATTACAAATAATATTTTTCTTATATTTTCTAAAATATGTTCCTGACAGTGCGTTGTGTAGTCATACAATAATGTCTTGTACTTTATTAATTTCTGGTGCGATTGTGTAGTACTAGAATGAGCAAGCAAGGTTAATAGTTGCATTGACACTGAATGCTAAGCTCAAAGCGCTTAATCATTAAACTCAACGCGAGTATGTATCACATATCGCATCGGTTTGTACTATAAATGGGCGTAGGGTATAGTACAAACTCATTCTGTTTTTATAGTAAATTATTAATACTCTTTTATGTTTTGGAGGCATTGTTTTTCCTTTTACAATTTAAAAGAATTGAATCAAATTTTCTTTGTTTTCTCTCTATAATATCATCTATGTATCTAAATATTCTTCTTATATCGAAATATTCACTTGAGAGCGTGTTGACTGTTAGAGCTTCGTCTAGGATGTTATTTACAACGCCAGTAATCTATAATGATGGGGTGTACATGAGTACATTCAAAACTTGAGCGAAAATAACTTCATTGTGCTTCTTCATGTATGTTGTCATTAAGAGAAGGATTTAAAACTTTTAAGATGTTTCGTTATATGTTTTCCTAACATACATTTATTACTATATTTATTTGTAAATGATTATATATATAGTGATAGCTTTCACATCCATACCATTAATCTGGCAGTAGACGTAGTTACAAAACTGAACTCTGTAGACCACGGTGGGGGAAGTCAAGTAACATCTTTAAGCGATGTGTTTAAGTGTATGGTAAACGAAAGCAAGTTAGACTATATCAGAGTTGGAATAACGGTGTAGATCAGCATGCTCGAATTAATTAACATTGGTTGATAATCAGGATCGATGGAGAGACTTGTTGTATGAGGCCATTATTCGGGTGTCCATTGTAGTGCCGATGATAATAATGTTAATGTTTAAAAAAATAAGTTTTTATTAATTATTATCAAAATGCTTAGAAGTATCATGGAAAGCATTCATACAATTAATTTTTGTTTTAGCTTGGTTTCTTAACCTTGTCTAATATATTTTATTGGTATTTGTATATATATTTTTATATCTTCATTTTTAATTTAAATTTTTACATATGCAGTTTTTATAACTTTGATTTTATATTTGTTTATTTTAAATTTTAAGATTGTTAAAAATATATTGTATTAACTGCTAGAATAACTACTCAGTATAACAATCCAATCCTTCTCCTACACATATGTAAACAACTACATAGTATTTAACAATTTCAAATGTCAGGTGTTTACTTTATTAACATGTTTCGGTATGAAGATAATAAAGCGACTAAAGTTAAATTAGATATATATTAAAATAAGACTGATCTTTATCAGTAATCAACTCTTATCGGGTTTAAAAATGGATATTTATGAATAACTTGATTCAAACATAATTAGAATTATAAAATATTTAATATTATGATATTGTTAGGAACTATTATATAGCACTACATTTAAATCAGAATATGGTACTCTTCCTTAAATAAATAAATTTTCAATTAGTAGTAAATGATCTTATTTTTAATGAATGCGAATGGAAAATCTAAAATATACTTAAGATATAAAAACTTTAAACTGCAACGACTAATTATTTTATTTGCCCTGAGCTTGAGCCACCCAAATCACGCCTTTCACTTGAATTCAAATATATGGAATATAGTAGCTAGCCATTGTAACCAGCTATTGTAGCTTATTTGTGTGCAGTATTACTAAGCTACATTTATTCAATTCTATTATTTATATTTCTACGTACTGTAGATAATTACTGTGATTTAATTTAATGAGCATCACGTTAAAAATGTATAACAAATATCTACTACAATATAGAAAAATATTGGTGAAAAAGCCAAAAATCCGGTGGGTATGTAGTCACGCTTTTAACCATTGGAAACTGATATAAAATAACAATAGACATCAGTAGAAATACTACTTAAGGATACACCGCACTGTTTCTCTTTATTGATATTGTTTTGGGTAAAATCTGCATACAGTTTAGTCAGACTTTATAATTAAAGATTTCAATTACTGTTGCGATGCTTGAAAAAATGATTAAACAATTAAAAATAAAAAAGTATAATTAATTAATAAAATTATTCTACAGCTGACTTATGATTTCTTTCTAATATAACACAGCAAGTGAGTTCACAAAACTTCAAGTTCAAACATACAAGACAAGTACGGCTTTCGGTCAATTGACTAAAGAACACTGGCTATGAGCTTAAAATTTGGCTGGGCACGAGTTCAACTCTTGATATTTGTAGTCTTAATAAAAATATTCACGATCAATTAAATGTAAGAAATAATTCCAAGACTACTGATGATGGGTCTTTGGCTATACTCGAAACAGCTGTATGGTCGGTCAAAAACTTAATTTATTACAAAAAAAAAATGTTTTTTGTTGCAATTTCACTACTTTTTGATAAAGATTGAATCACTTTTTGATTGAAAACAATAGTTTTTATTAAGAATTTAGTTTCTTTCGTCAAAACAGATGTTAGAAATAAATTTAATAAAAATGAACAAACTATAAAAATCATCAATATTTTTCTCGCTATTTTTAATACAAATTCTCTATCTGAGAAATTAATTTACTTTGGCCTCAAGAAAAAATTAATTAATCTACCGCAATTTCGATCCTCAAAAATCAATCCATATAAGTGCCTCCAAGTGCTCTGATGATCTTGCACTTAAAGTATGCAACATTTTTGGTAAACTTATTATTTTTTACACAAATGATATTTATCTCTAGCATTGCCCAGTTTTCGGCGCTCATGTTTAAAACAAAGCGGAGTCATGAAGTATGTGGATTTGCTAATTTAATTAATTGTTTAAAATTATGTCTAAGAATAACACTGTACTGTAAATTTAAATTTATTTAAAATTTAATCTATATCCAAAATAAAAAGTAATAATTTTTAATGGCATGTTTAATGAAATTGCATTCAACGATTATTTAGTACATATTTATTAGATGTGAAGTGTGTGATATATTGATTGTTTAAAAATATTTCTAAAAGAGATATATATTTAATCCTTTTGTTTCGAAGCGAAAAATAGGGCCCTAACAATTAGTTTCTATTGAACCCTATCTAATGCAAGACGTTTTGTTTAACTCTAGCTCTTTCCAGCGTTTCTTAATATGGCTTCAGTTTGTTTCTCCGCGGGTGCCCGGTATTCTACTGCCTTGAGGGTTGAAATCTAAAACTTTTCTTGCGATATCACCAGCGGGTTTTCTTAAATTATTTCCAAGCCACTTGTATTTGCGTGTCGTTATTTCTTCAGTTATAAGAAGATGATTCGTTCTAAACCAGACTTCACTTCTAGCTTTCGTCACCACATAGTAAGGTTGACCACACATTTGTATTGTACATGCGTATCCTAGTACCAACGTTGTGAGATGTTGGCTAAACGCCAGATATGCTTAGGGTTCCAAACGCTCGCTTCGCTTTCGATAGCTTGCGTTGAATGTTTTGCCAACTGACGCCATTATTCTAGATGTAGCTTTCCAGATACTAACAGATACTATCGCAAAAACATCTATATATGTCCATTAGGACATACAGATATAGATATAGTGATATCGAAAATTCTTTAGCCGCTTGAAAACTATTTTTAAAAAATTAACCATACGAGAGACCAATTCATCCCAGTCAAACAAATGTATCTATGTGACGTCTAGGTTAATGTGGTTAAAACTTGTTAGAATAAAATTAATGCATTTTCTTAGTCCACTTAGAGAGGATATAGCTAAGACCTTAATAACCGATCCCTGGCTATGTGATAGACATGCTCTCACACACTCTGAGAGATCCATATTTAGTAGAGAACTGATTAGGTAATAGGGGAACCTGTTCAGTAGTTTTCACTATTTTCGATTGTAATCATAAACCATATAATTAAGTTGGTTTAAGTTCCTGAGTCCCTGAGTTCTTAATGCGCGTATATATCTTTTTTGCAAAACATGGTATTTCCAGTTGAGCTGTTTAAGTTTATTATTTTAAGCTGAAATATTATTTTTAAAACTACAATTTTACAGTTCTCTCAATTTATTGAATTATATTTATTTATTATTTTATTTTATGATTTATTACTATAATGTATTAGCTATAGCAAGACTCCAGCATTTTAATTATATGGAATATCATAAACAAAATTTTGCATTCTTTGTATTTACAATTCTAACAGTGTATGGACCAGTTAAGATTGAGGTCCGATATATATATACTTATATAACATATTCTTTAATTTATTTTTCATATTAATTTTATTTAATTTATTTTCTAACATTTTTTGTATAAATTGAGAATAAAAATAACTTAACAATTTTCTTATATAATAGTTTGTTTTACTCTTATATAGTAAAAAAAAATAATTATAACAAATTTAAATTTTATTAATTTCACACAAGGGTAAAATTTTTTTTTAAACAAATATGTTATATTTTCTATAAATAAATCTTATACATATTAATAATAGGTTCTTTTATGTTATAATAATTTAGTTATTTAAACATGTTTCATTTAAATATTTAAATTAAGACTTATCTTAATGTACGCACTGAACCATGATTATGGATCTTAATTTCAATAAGAAATATATATATATATATATATATATATTCTTATACTTATATTCAAAAATATTATAGTATATATAAAGAAGTGAAAACAACAAAATGTTTATTTTATGGTATACATTATATATTAAAAATTAAGTTAAAAATTTAATAATACATACATTAATATATTATTAGAAAAATTAATTTAATTTAATTTATTTTTACTAATTTAAAAAAAAAATTTTCTTATTCATTGTTAATAATTTTTCTATTTATTATTGGCTAATTACATTCAAATTTCATTTTCATTTAAAGTGTATATAAGACTAAACAAAATATTTTAAAGTTAATAATATAAATTAGGAATTCAATAGTTTAATTAAATAATTGATTCATAACTAGATTTATTTAAAGGACCAAAATTTTGAGTTAATATTGTTTTAATATAATTTTATAAAATTTATTTTATTTTGTTTTATTTTATTTTGTTTTCATTTATTTTAATTCAGTTCAATATTATAAAATTTAACTTAATTGTAATTAATTCAATTTATTCCAATTTATTAAATTTAAACTAATTTAATGTAATTTTAATTGATGTAATTTTAATTTAATTAGCTATTTATTTTGAATTAATGAAAGGGACGGTGTGAATAAAAAATATATGAAAGCTTATATATTAAATTTTGTTTTTGTTTTTATTATTATATAGACGATAGTTTTATGACTACTATGTAATTATAAAATCAAAAATAAAAACTAAACTATAAACTTTTATAAATTTTTTATTTAAATCATTCTTTTTGTTAATTAAAATAAATTAAATCAATTTAAATTAATCTTGAAATTTCTTTTAATACTTTTAATAGTGGAATGGCTGCAGGGTCTTATAAGAAAAGTAGGTTTTTAATATTAAATATATATATAAAATTTATAATTTTTTTTTGTTTTAAAACAAATGGTAAAAGAGATAAAAGATTTATTATTTTTTTTATTATAAAAGAGTCATTTGTGTCTTTAATAAAATAATAATTAGTACATCATATATTTTTAATTTAATAAGAATGTTTATCATTGACTTGTATATAATTGTAATATATATATATAATATATATATATATATATATGTATTATATATATATATATAATATATATATATATATATATATATATATATATAAATATATACATTTATTTAATTTTGTTCATATAAATTAAAAAATGAATTAAATGAATTAAATGATGAAATTATAAGTTTATGATTTTAGTTATAATAAACCAAAATGCTATATAAGAAGTTATTTAAATTAATATAAAAAATAAAAATTTATTGCTTTAATGTATAATAATGTTAGGCAATTTTTTGTTATGCAAATATTAAAATCGTAATAATAATAATATAATAATAATATAATATAATAATAATAATAATATAATAATAATAATAATATAATAATAATAATATAATAATAATAATATAATAATAATAATAATAATAATAATAATAATAATAATAATAATAATAATAATAATAATAATAATAATAATAATAAAAGTAAACAAAACTAAAATTATATTAAATTTAAATTAATAAACAAAAATCTCTATAATAATTACACACTAAATTTTAAATGAAAATTTTATCTCGAATCGCCAGGTCTTTATTAGAAATTTAAAATCGGTTAATAAGGATGGAATTTAATTAATTAATTAATAATTAATTTAATAAAATAAAATATTAAGTTTTTAAATCAAATTTTTCCCATACCTAAGTTTTTAAGGAAGTTTTGTTTATAATCCAAAAATTATCAGAAATTTATTAATATATTTCTATGTGTCATACAATTGTGAAGTTCATCAAGTATAAAAAATATGAATGAATATAACAGTCTTAGTTATTATTTTAAATCCATAAAAGTATATATATAATAAAATTAAAAAAAATAATTTTAATTTTCCAATCATTGCTATACCTTTTTATTCTATATCCACACTTTTTTAAATGGTATTTTATGTTTATCTATATACATTTTTCTCAAAAGCATGCAACTTAAAGTCAAAGTTATAGGATTAAATAATGTACTACAATATAAAGCTAATTCACAAAATTATTACTTGATTTTATATAATTAATTTTGGTGCCTAACATACCATTGCATTCTTAATTCGGACCCATAAGAACGGTCTTTCAGCCAAACAATGGCTTGAAGTCACAATGAATAAAAACAATAATAAATAATAATTAGTTACTTAATGAATTTTAATTAATATATTTCTAAAGTTCATTTTCAGCACTTCTTAAGAATTTCAAAAGTTCTTCTTTCCGAGAGCATTATAATAAAAACAAGATTCCTTACTTTAATAGCTTTCCGGTTTGAGAACATCCGCCAGTGAACTTCGTTGTGAGAATACAAATCGCTCACGTTCTACTGTTAATATTGCAAATACTGTTATAGAAAGTTTGGGAGATCGTTGGACCATGTTCGACCATCTGTAAATAATTTATACAGAAAACTATTATTAACATTTTTTTGTGAAACAGTTTGCTTTTTAATTGCGTTATTGGTGCCTAAATATTATATAGAAAAGCTCTAAGGTCATAGGATTTTTAGGCAATACACATTAAAGTTTTTAATAACTTTACTTATGAGACAGAAATGATTAACTTTTCACATTTTTTAAAACGTTGATTTTGTTTCCTAGATACAAAGAATAATAATTTCACTTACACAAATTAATAGTTATCTTTTTGAATATTCTTATATGCTCATATCTGATCCATAGATTGAATTATTCGATAATAGAAAATGGCGGAGGCATTTGGTCTAAATTTAAAAAAAAAATGTCCAGGAGTATTAATCCAAAAATTCTTCTTCAATGCTATCGTAATTCAAGTAAGAGAATATCTTCGCAGAAAAATGAATAGAACTTACAAGCAGCAGTAAGCAACCTTAAGCCTATAAGTATAACTTCGAAAATGTTAGATGATAACCTAAACTTTTGAAAGCGTTAGGGAATGACAGTACTGTAGTATTCGGATAGCTATCAAAAGACTACAGTTCAACATGAAATATGAGAAAATAATCTAATGAATGAATATCTGCTAAAACGACTCAAATGAAAAATCGATTTTCTGGAACGCGTATCGAATCATGCTGTTCACATTCGGTTTTACGAACCGAATGCTATCATCCCTAAAAAATTTTATATTTATTTGTGTGATGTACATTCATATGCACTTTATGTTTTCCTTTTACTTTTGCTCACAAATTCTCCGGAAAATTTCATTGCGAAAACTAATAGTAAATCCGGATATTCGAAGACCTCTGATATACAAAACATCTGATTTTTTTTTTCAATTCCGGAAACTTTGCTGCAATCCGATTAATCGAATAATCAGAGAACTTTGGTAATATCCGAATAATATGAACAACACTAATATAGAAAGCTCAGGGCATGTTTTTTGTGAATGCCATGATCTCGAGAGATAGAGTCTTCACTAAAAAATGTTGTTAGGCATCAATATAAACTCTGGAACAATAAGCATTGAATTGTGCTAAAATTTATATAAACCCTACATATATAGAGTTAAGAATGAAGACTATGTCCAATAGATCCATTCTGGTTGTGGTGCATTTTGACCTCTAATAAGAATTGGCTTTTATCTTGTTTTTATTGAAGATGAGCTTCGAAGTTAAACTAAAAATATTCACAATAATCAAAGTTGACTCGTAATTTTATATATTAATTAAGATAAAAAACTTTTTAATATTTCTACTAAGATTAGAATGTGTTTTGCTGTTAGAAATAACTGATGCAACAAATTATAGTATTGGAGTATCTGAGGAGTTTTCTTGAATTACTAAAGGTACTAGTACTCTCAATATATAAGAAAATGTTTAATTTTGCTTTTGAAGTTCTAGGGATAAGACTTTTATGCTAAATAAATTAACTTTACAGTTGTAGTTTGAAGTAATAGGATTCCTATTAACACAAAATGTCTTATATGATGATAAGTTATAAGAACTTAACAGTTGTTTGGTAATTTTCATTAAACTATTTGGTACTGATAACATAAGAAGGTTAGAGCTTTCTAAATAGTTAGAGTAGTCGCCTGGAGGCGAGACTTATTCTGTATTTTAATCAAAATTCTTTAAGAGTTTTTTAAAATAAATTAAAATGGTTAAGAACACGAAATTCGTTACTGATTTGAAATCTTTAAAATATTAATTATCTCTTCAATATATTACAAAATAATTTCAAGTATATAAAAATTAGCTTCAAGTAATAAACTTTATTGCTCTCTTAAGTTTATAACATATTTTCTAACAAATAAATTATTCAATGACAAAATATATTCAGATTTCAAGGATTAAAAGCTTTAGTTACAAGAAATTTTATCGAGAATTACAATTTACTTTATAAAAAGTTGATGACTGTCATATAGCAACTGCAATAGTTAATTAAATTTATATAAAGTTTAATTGAAATTAATTAAAAAAACATATATTTATACAATAAATGAGATGCAAGACTAAAAATATTGAAGAATATGTATTAAAAACAATAAGTCTTATAGTTAAACGAGTACTCGTAATTAATTTTAATTAAACTCTATGTCCGGTGATATTAAACTTTAACGTATATCTCTCTACTACTCGTAACCAGAAATGATAAATTTATTAATTTCAGTAAATTTTTGTATTATTGCGCACTTCAGCAGGTCCAGTGCACTAAATTTAAGTCGGTAATACCGACTATAATTCGAATTATAATTACAATATATATGCCAGTAATACAGTAAAATTTTACAATAGTTTTTTATATAAATATTTCGTTTTTACAAATGTGAATAATTAATTTTTTTTTCTGTTTACAATTGCTAGTGAAATAATAAATATACATATTTGAGAATTAAAGAAATTAAAAAAAATTTACTAATTAAATTAAGATCATTAGTATATAGCGTATATAAATTCCATAAATTGCATGAATTCAATTATAAATTATTTATATAATTATTTAAATTATTTTAATTGAGCTCCTTTTTTTGAAAAATATAATTTAAAACTAAAGTCGTATCGTATATGACTTTATATATAAATTCCAATATAGAAATCGATATTTGAAATTTAGTTAATATGTTTGCATTTCTAATATACTATTTCTATTTCTAAGTAATTACTTTCAAATCCCTTTATCAAAAGCTCACGATCTTTAAAAATACAGTCAATAACACCTATCTTTGATCATGCTCTATATTTAATATGCGAAAAATAGGTTTTACAGTTCATGATAAGTTCAAGACTTAAGTAAAATAACTTTCTAAGATTACCACACAGAAATTGAAAACTATGGTGGACTGTGAAAAATCCTAATAAGTGTGGCTTTGGCGCAGTTTATTGAAAACAAAAACGATGCTGGAGATGGGTAGAGATGATGTTGCAGGACTTATAGGGCGGTGGTAGGATTGAAGTAGTAAGACTTGTGACAGGCCGTCTAAATCGAAAAGTTAGAAATGCTTTTTAACAAATGTAGACATTCTACAATAATTTGAGAACGAAAATAGTAGTGAAATCAAAATGGCTATACTTGTGATAAGTCATCTGAGTCGAAATTAAAACTTTTACTTTAATCAGAAAGGCAAAAGGCACAAGCTATAGGTTGTTTGTAAAACTTAGTGTCTTATATTCATAGATGTATGTTAGCTGTTGCCAATCGTCGCTGAAATCTACTAATCCAACCAAACCAACTTAAAATACGATGCCTGCGCATTGTTTGGGTACATGGAGAAGCTTTTCCATGTATATGGTAAACAAATATTTTTAAAAAAGTATTCTATATCTCCAGACTAATTGATGTATTGAGTTATGGTATGTACGATTATTTATAAATTATATATATATTATACATATAATTGAAAATTTATATTGAATTTATATTTATATTAATGTATATTAATATATAAATCATTAATACTTTGTTAAATATATATTTCCCAATTTCATTTTATAGAATAAAAAGCTTTATTATCTAATGAAATCTTAATTTAATCATTAAAAATATTTTAACTGTGTTTAAACTGAGGTGTACCATATATTGTAAAAATAATTTAAAATTAATATAGAATATAGATGCGTATATCTCGGTAGATACTTATTTACTAGCAATTGTATACATTGATGTAAATGATTCTTACAATACTATATATGTGAGTATGTTAAGATAATTTCAACGCTTTCAATAAAGGTTTAATTTGCTTTAATAATTTTTCTATAGTTTAATTTATTTTTAATTGTTCTCTTTATACTTTATATAGTATAATGCATAGTTCATAGTTTTCATACGTTACAATAGTGGAATGTATATTTGCGTAGAATTATTAATTTCAAGCTTTACAAATTTTTATTCATTCTCTTCGTTTAACATATTTTCATTAAAGTTTTCTTCAGATTTCACTTCAGATTTATAAGTGTTTAGATACTTTAGTTAAGCGTATAACAAACAATTTTTTTTAATATATTTTATTTTTAATCATTCTTAAAAGATTAGTTGATGCGTCTTTATCGTTACTTTTCCTTCTGTATTTATATTTGTTGTATATGTATATATGTATAATTGCTTTATATATTTTATTATTATAAAATTTATATTATAAACTATTTATAGTTTTTTATGTATGCGCACATGTGTAATTTGTTCGTATAGTTTAACTTAATTGTAATATTCCTGTGCTATCCTAGTTAATACATTGTATAATTCTGCACATATATATATTTTATATAAATTTGTAATTCATAATTATATATATGTTATTCTTAATTATTTAATAATAATTGCTTGCAAGTTTACTTAATTTTGTTATATGATTTTGTCTTTTGTTTAGTTTTGGTTTAGTTTCATTTTCTTTCCTTAATTTAATTTTATTTTCATTTATATATATATATTTTTTTTTTTTTGGTAAATTGGTATTTGCTTATGGTATTTGCTCATTTATTTGAATAAATGAATTTTGCATGATTTGCAGCATTTCTCTTGGTAACGATGCAGTCTGCACAAACCCATTGAACGTACGTTACGGCAGTATCTTGAAGTATCTATGCAAATTGACGTTGAAGCTGTGAACAGAAAAACGAATTTAATTAAACGTGAACTAAGCTAGATATGTCGAACATGTTGCAAGCAATGAGACTAAATGCCAAATGTGCAATTTAGCAGTTTTCATTACTCAAATGTCCAAAATTTTCACACAAATTTGTCACATCTACTAACATTTGGCAATACATGACGGACTCTTGCAGACTTTCATCACGGCCGGTCGTGGTTGATGCTTGCAGGCATTGCCTGCAGGGCGCCGCGTGCCATACCAAACACACTGCAGTATGCGATACTTGATTCCTTGTCGGTTGCAGGGCGCATTGCACTGCAAATATTAAATATTTCAAGAGTTATTTTGTTTATCAATTATCGTATACGATGGTTAATTGACTGATTTAGTGACTTACCTCTGACCATGGTTCAACACGCCAAACACCTTTGCAGCGTTCACTAAAGCATTCCTGTCTTATTATTGGTTTATTGTATTCATCGCAGCCATCCGCTTCGGTGTAGTTTGCATACTCACAATTAACTTCACGTTTCTGTACAGCTATGTTGCGGCCCAGGCAGCGTGATTGAGAGCAGCTTGTCCATTCGCCGGCAATCCATTGGGGACACTCTTGATTACCGCACGTTTCAATTGTGTCCGGTGTACTTAAACCGTAGCTCTCGCAGTTTGTGTTGTCAACAATTTCATACTTTGTCTGCTCGTCGATATTTATGGCATCATTGGTGTGGGCAGGTTCCAACAAACGTACACATGTTATGGACCGATGCTACGGGTTAGCAAAATTGAAATGAAAGGAAATTTAATTAAATGCTTTTTCCAGTGAAAATTGTTATTTTGCATAAAGTTAACCAAATGCATTCTTTGTATCTAATAATTCTTGCTTCCTGGTTAGTGGTCAACTGATAATACAGTTGACTTCGAGAAATAGATTATTTCAATTTATAAATTTATAATAGGTTTTTGAATGCATCAATTTCCTGGCAATTAGTTTCGCATGATTAAATTAAAACTAAAGCAACAAATAAAAATGCTATCAGCTTTCAAGTTAATTAATTAATAAATGGTATGTTTTAGCAATGATAAGAACATAGGTATTTTAAACACTTATATTAAATTTACTTTGAATAAATAAAAGTGTTTTTTAATATTTATATATATTTTTTGATAAATAAGTTATGTTTCATAAACCCGACCAACTAAAAATCTTTAGATCGAAGTAAAAACCTCCCCAGTCTTGTATATTTTCGAAGTTAGTGTCTCTGTGAATGATCGGCTTTGGCAACCAGAAAAAATAGGTTTTAAGGAAGTTACTTCTATGACAGTTTATCAGACTGTTTATCGGTAAAGACGAGAGACCCATTAACCATTAATTACCTGAAATCGATATATATATTCCTCGCAAGAGTCCCTACTTTAGAAGAGTAGAGACTAAATCCATCTTAACCATACTAGAGACTAAAAACACCCTAACAAAATGGAACAGTCATATATACATAGACGAAAACGATATGTATAAACGGTCTGCAATAGGTTCAATATTTCTCAAATAGAGATGAAGTAATATATAATAGAACCTATAAAAATCACTTCCTGAAAATATTGCATACCAAAAATATATATAAATTCTTTAACTCCTAGGAGGAGCATAGAGCTTACCACAAAAGAAAAATGCAAAAAATTTGACTAAGTAGTAGAAATCAAGAAGCATATGCGATGAGAAATTCCAAGGGAGAAATACAATTAATTAACATAAACGGTTAAAAATAATTGAGAATTAAGAAATAATAGTATCGAACAATACTACTAATACTAGCCAAAATCCACACTAAATCCCATAGTATATAGTGTTCTAATCAGTACACTATATACTGAGACAGATCGATATTGAGGAACACTCAAACAGCTTTTAGGTTTACCAATAAACCTGATGTTGTCATAATAGATATACTCAACATAATGTAGATTGATTTAACGACTTTCCAGGGATTTAGTGGCGATATGAAAAAATATATAACTTCAATTGGTAAATATCAATGACTTAATATCATTTTAAAATCTTAAAAATTTGAATAACACCAAGTTATTTAATGCAACAACACCATACCAAAACCAGCAATCAATAAAGTAATAATAGATCTCAATCTTAAAGAGTATGTGGTGATAGAAATGCAGGTACCGAGAAAAACAGCTTACTTTATTAAAGAAGTACTACTACTGAGGCATAAAACACATGGTTTAATGCCCGGAAAGTTTAAATACTACTCAATGGACTGTGGAAAAGTTGAATAATAATAATGACAATATATATCCAATATTGATAGAATATTGATAGAAATATTGATAGAAATGCTGTGGTACTATAAATTTTGTGGAACTTCAAAAGCCAGCTCTCAGCAGACAATCTAATGTTTCAGGATTTCTAATAAAGGAAGTAATCTATCCAATCTTAATAAGAAAGGGTATCGATAAAAACTGTGATAATATAAAGATTAATAATAAATTTCCATACCTTATACATCATTATCTTATTAGCATGCTTTAACAGAATGATTAACTAAATACTAATAGAAACATAATAGTTGTTTCAAAGTATGAGAAGTTGCAAGGAGCAAATGATTATTGAACAGGTCATTAACGGAAAACCAAAAAATAAAGTCGTGTGTAGTAAGTTTGAGTAGAAGAGACACTCATATTAAATAATAACAAACTATATATAAATTTTGAGGCCCTATGCTCCACTGGGAGTTAACGGAACAAAGAAGAAGAAGAAGATATATAAATTTTAATTTCAATTAGTTTTGAAATCTATGGTTCTAAATGGATCGATACTAGTACCTTAGAAGAGAAGATATTTCGTTAATATTCCTTCCGGTAGTTAATTAATTGGTAAAAATCTGAATAATGTTCTGCTATATTAGGATTATTCTAAGTTATTATGGTTACACTGGGACCTGCAAACTACAGGTTCGTTTTTAAGTAGTAGTACTCCAATTGCTCTGTTCTCATTGGAGATGTTAATTTAATAATAAGGAAATTGAATTATAGATGATTGTCGCCTTTTAAGTGATTAATGAATATTGACAGAGCGCATATGGATATTTTCTTCTTACTCCTCTGACCCAAAATTGTCATAACAGGCTCTGAAATATTATCTCTTTTTGATCAATATAGTTTTTAAATAGGCAGTGAACTGTTGGTACATCGTTCGTACAGTATTCTGAAGAATCGTATAGTTAAGACACAAAAGCGAAACAAAATGATATGTTTCAGAATACCATTCATTGAATGCAACTATTGTTCAGCTATTCATATTCAATAGAGGCTTTATGTACATATATGATTGCTAGCAGCTAACTAGGGGAATATCAGTTGAATATTAGTCAACACAGTTAACACAGGAAGCAGAACATTCACCAAAATTGATTTATATGCAATTATGCATAAGTATTTCTGCAAATAACCATAATATCTCACTCTCTTTCTGTAAAATTAAAATTTTCCCTGAAGTGATATTGCATATAATATATATATAGTTTATACAATTAAACATAAATGCATAAAACCTTAAATCGCATTCGCCTAAAGTGATGAAACGCT
The DNA here is from genome assembly GCF_002237135.1 of Teleopsis dalmanni. Taxonomy (NCBI): domain Eukaryota; kingdom Metazoa; phylum Arthropoda; class Insecta; order Diptera; family Diopsidae; genus Teleopsis; species Teleopsis dalmanni. The sequence goes on along the minus strand of NC_051848.1, from coordinate 59,675,832 downwards.
AATGTACTGTAAAAGAAAAGCAATTACATCGTTTTAAAGATAATCCCATAGATTGAAGAATTGCTTAACTAGCGGCAAATCAATTACGAAAAAAGTCAATTTGTAACGTTTTAGTAAACAAAGAAAGAAAAAGTCTTCTTTAGTTTACGATTATTCTCTTTCCTTGTCTGCTCGATTCATTGTTTCAATAAAATATTTTTATACCAAGTGGCTTGGAGCAGAACTTTCGTTCAAGGAGCTCGTCCAAACAATAGACTTCAAATTGCAATTCATCCGCAATACCGATAATCTTATATGAGAAGCTAATTTGTTGATAATTGTCAAAAGTGCATTTCTGCAAATTTTATCTTCCATAGAACATGGATGGCAAAATTTCGTAGACGAAAGAAACATGCTGACAAATCATAAAAGCAGTAATGCGGTTTAGGTACGGGGCAAAGAGGTAGCGACTATTGCTTAACTGCAACTGGCCGAATAATGTGCAGCCTTCTAAGTTACTTAGAAAAATGTAACCACATCGCAACCTACAGATTCACAGATTCAATGCAATTCGACACATTGGTACAAAAATTTTTGGCTTTTATTTATTAGACAAAGCGACAAAAAAAAATTTGAAAAAAAAATAGAGTAGTTTTACTTACTTTGAGTCCTGTGCCCGTTGTGCCGCACTTCTGTGTACATTCAGTCCAATCACTTGGTACCCATTTATATGTGATAATTTGTTCCATCTTCGTAGCAGTGCTATCGGCAACATGGCTGTCGCTCCAATGTCCTTGCCAACGTGCATGCGGCGATTGCGGTAAGTTCTGTGACTGTGTGAGAGTGTGAGTGTGCTGAGATTTCGCTATTATATCCGATGCTGCAGCATCGTCATGCTCGTTACTGGGTAATGTCGTTATGGTTTTAGTGATAATTTGAGGCTTTGCCGGCTCATCCTGCTCGAAACCCTCAAAATCGATGCCAAATTGTAAGCCTTTGTCATGCAGTAAATGCTGTCCTCGCAAGTTGTTGTTGCTGCTAAATTTCTGCCATAAGTACTGCAATCGGCAATAGACCGTCGACAAAATGGTGGCAGTTAAATGAAAATGCATTCAATGTTTTAGTAGTGCCAAGGTAATCGAAAAGTTGACAGCAAAAACATAAATAAGAAGAGAAGATATATCGAAAATGCAATTTAAATAAATACTTATATTGATTTGGATTCGGGACACCTTAAGGTTTGATGGAAAAAACTATAAAGCTTAAATAATAAAGAACTAAGTTTTTTAAGAGCGATGCAGTTAAGTGTAGTAAATTTTTATTTGCATAGATGAATTAAAAAAGTATTAATTTTTTCATAAGCTGGAAGTTTTTATAAAAAAAAATTAATGTTATTTTAACTATTTAGTTTTTACAATAATTTATATATTTGTTTGATTAAGAATAAAGTTATATATAATATATATAATATATTTTATAATATATATATAATAACATATATATACAATATATATAATAAATTATAAAAAAAGTAATTAAATACATATTATAAATAAAATATAAAGAGGTTTCTCGAACAACAACAACAACAAAAGTGCATTTTATATTATTTTAATTAATTGAATTTTTAGTTTCGAGTATTGCCAAACACCAATCATCAATGGTCTTGGAAATAACTGTTGTATTTAATTATTCATAAATAATTTTTTAAGACTGCAAGTACCAGGAATCGAACTCGTGCCCTGCCAAATTTGAAACTCAGAGTCAGCGCAGCTTAACTAACTGACCCAAAGCCGTTATTGACTTTTATCTTCGCACATTTTTCTAGAGTTTTTTTATTTTGCTGTGAAAGTTTTATTAACAAATTCACTAGCTATATTTATATTAGATAATAAAATAAAATAAAATAGAATATATGAATACATATAAATGCATATATATTTTTTTTTTAAAATTAAATAAAGTTTTAGATACATATGATAATTTTCTGAATAATGTTTCCTAACATTAGTAGACTCTACCTTAAAGACTTCATGAGATACTTTGTTGAAAATTTGTTGGACCGTTCATTGGTAAAGAAGAAGGGTCTAATAAATGCATTAAATTAAACAGGATAGATTTTTTTCTTTTTCTTTAAATTTTCTGTGAAGACTGTGTTAATGAAACAATCAATAATCTCTAATATTGGGCTGCGAGAGAATATCTGCTAACCTGCCACAGTAAACAACCAACTCTTAAAATTACATCACCTATAATATCCATAGTTTTGTCTTTTAATAAAATAAACAGATTTTAGTGAATTGACTTAGATAAGCTTTTTCAATATCGAATTTTGAATTTTTAAATAGTTACATAGGGGGATATGTGAGGCGTAAGCTTTGATTATAAATGTTCTGTATAAGAAGAGATTATTTGGTTTATAGTAATATTGAGCATAGATGAAAGAATATATATACATACAAAATTTACATAAATTTTTATACATACATATCTACACATTTCTATACACATATATAGCATTTTGAAGACTTTCCGACTGGTTTGATAAGGTTTATGTTGTGTAATAGGTATTTAAATAATATATAAAAGATATGTGTGTAAAAATATTTATATTATTTGTTAATTTTAAATAGGAATAGTAACTTATTTATTTAAAACACATATTTCGTCGTACTTCGTAGACCATTTTCAGAGCAATATTTTTTCAAAACTGAAATAAAAGGGGTAAATAGTTATTTCATCATATATATGATTTGTACCTTTAAATAAATTTAATTCAAAAAATACACTCTATTGAAATTTATAACATTTCATATGTTTAAATAACTCAATAGTCTTAATTTTAATAACGTTTTAATATAGTTTTAATAACTGTCACTGTAACCTAAAATACTGATTTTTTGGTTGTGTTAAAATAATAATAATTACACCTCTACTTTTAGAAACTCAGTAAGATTCTTCAACAGTTAGTGCTGATCTTGACTTGTAAGATGTTTCATACCTTAAACTCGATCCTTTTTATGCCTAGAAGTCCAAATTACTTACGGTAGCTGACTATGGAGATTATTGTGCAGTCAAAATAAAATTTGAAAACTAGTCTATCGATTATCTATCTTAATGTTTTACTATCTATCTTAACGTTTTGTAAAAGACTACGGCTTCAGAGCTATTTATTAATTTTGATGGGCAATAGTCACTATCGTTCATCGCCTATCACAGTCAAATGGCGTCAATATTATAACAAATGGTGGTATATGATATATTTTGACCATTCGAGGTTAATGATAATAAAGGTTAATGGTTAAATTTTAATACAACCGATTTATTAAGTGAGCTTGATAATTTCATTTCTCCAATTGAGTGGAGAATTTTTCTAATTTGAAAGTGCTTTGTTTAGACAATGTCTCTGTTAAAGACTACGGCTTCAAAGGCATTCATTAATTTTGACGAGTAATAGTCACCATCGCTCATCGACTATCACAGCCAAATGGCGTCAGTATTACAACAAATAATGGTACTTGCCATCTTTTGAATATTCATGGTTAATGATAATAAAGGTTAATGACCTAAATGACTTTATTTTATTTCTGCAATTATGTGGAGAATTTTTTTAATTAGAAAGAACTTTGTTCGACAAAGTCTCTGTCAAAGGCGAGTGGCTTCTAAAATTCACTTATAAAACGTCATGACAGGCTTATATACAAGAATAACAGCTGCCATTATTTGAAATATAGATGCAGTCTTGCTAACAGGTTCTGAGCTATAATAGATTTATATAGGGTGCAGATCTAAATAAATTACAACTATATAAACTTTACAATTGAACCAATTTGTAAAGTATCATAAAGTCATGAAATTTTCGATTTCTACTTTTCAACTCCACTTAATTTTTAATAAAATTAGTATACTTTACGTATTTGTCTATACTTCATTTTAATTACTTAATTTTGGTCTACTATTGCTGATGACATTTATATTATTATAATTATTATTATGGTAATCTCACCACACAAGGTATTGGGACTCACACATGCCAAGAGCCCGGTACGTTACTGTTGGAGAAACAATGCGGAATGAATATTAATAGCTTTCAATAAATTGAAATGATTCAACCTCTAGTCACAAGTCTTTATTGTGTACTTTCGTTATATTGGTATGGAATGAATAAAACGTTCAGCCATTATCTATTCCTATTCGCAGCTTATGTAAAAGTATAAAAGTATCGACTGGATTATAATGTAGTAGGTATATTCTGTTTGGCTGCAATGGATTTGTTTGATGGCTGAATTATGTAAATATAGCCCGCTGTATTGTTACGAATATAAACACAATGGTTTTTGTAATTAAATTTTGTAGGTTTTTGGAATTGCAAACTTACGTGACGCCTATTTTAAATTTCGACTCCGTTGAGAAGTGTTTTTGACTTACATTTTTTTATTTTTATTTTTATTTTTATTTTTGTTGATGTTAATTCAGTGCACACAATTGCTTTTACTGTTTTTCTTGTTATTGCTATTTTGGTGCCTAGTAAATTATGAAGAAGTCACAAGGCCACTGTTCAATATTTGGTTAGACGTTGTACATAACCCACAAAATAATGGCAGCAGCATGAGTAGCAAAGGCGGTAACATAAGTTCAAGTGCTTATGCAATAAGCAACAGGAGTCAAAATCGAATTCAGTGAAGTACCACAATAACAACGGCAACTATATTAGCAGTAGAAATTATAACAACAACAACAACAACAACAATAGTATGAACAACAACAGTACTGTTGCAGCTATTGCAATAGTAATGGCATCAATGAGAATTTAAGATAAATAATTGCAAAATATTTGTGGTGTTGCAGAACGTTTTAACGTAACAGAAAATAGCAATTACTGCAGTCAGCATAGCAACATGTATGCAGGCTAGAATACGTACACTTCATGGCACAACTTATGGCATTTGAGAGCGATTCTCAAATGTTTATCCGAGAGTGGCAAACATCAATTGTTTGGCCAGCAGCAATAAAACGTTGCTGCAGGGCTGTAGGGTTGCAATGAAATTGCTGCTGCTACAGTTGTTAAGTGAATTGCGAAGTAGGCTTAGAACTTTTCTATGGTTTGTTAACACCCTTTTGGGTTATTTGCTGCATTGTTATTATACAGACGTTGTTGTTATTGTTGCTTGATTTTATTTCATTTGTATAAAGTCAGCAGCATGGTGTATACGTATAAGTTACAACTACACTGTGTCGATGATTTCCCTGGGGTCACTTGTAAAACAACTACAACAACAACACAAACAACAACAACAACACCAACAACACCAACAACAACAACAGCAACTACAGCCATAGCTACACCTAAAACGAAAACAGTTTTCGTCAGTCTCAAAAATAAATACCTCTACGAAAATGCATAAGAAACAAAACAACATTTTTTGGGTTTGCTGACATTGTAGTTTCAATTGCAATTGCAAATGCAATTGCAATTGCACTTACCTCACATGACAATTGTATTTTTATACAGGATGCATTCATTCACTGTTGTTGCTGGGCAGGTGTTAGCGTAGGCTGTTGCAGTTGCAGTTGCACATGCAATTGCAGCTACACATTCAGTTCACATTCGTTCAACTGCATAAAACACTCATACGCAACATAAGCTGTTACTAGACAGTAAATACACTTGAAAAGTACATGGTGTACAAGCACACAAGCACACAAGCACACCAGCTCACAAGAACTTTACAGTGTACATGCGACCACTGATGCAATTATAGTTGCTATTTGCAAATTCGAGTATTTAACTTTGACACGCATCGTTGCTTTCAGGCTATTGGTTTCACAGATTGCACTGCCACGTATCGAGCACCGAGCGTATTTACACGGTAAAAGCAACGCAAAACCGAAGGAAATCGAAAAATTTCCCGCAATGTTTGAGGGCGTTGTGGGCTGTTAGGGACTGTTAGGTACTGTAGTGCGACGTTAGGTGTTGGCAGTAGGCAATCATTTCGCATTTCTAATTTCCATTTCACATGTAAATCGCTTATGTATGCATATATGCGGTTGGCTATTAGCGTTGTGCAAGTTGATCAATGCCTGTGCCTTGGAATGGCAATGTCCTCTCTTCGATATTCCGACTTTATGCATTTTAAGCGTAGTTGCAATTTAGAACTGCAATTTAGCTAAATCTGCAACGTATCAATAATGAAAAGTTAATTTTGGATTAGAGTGACACGTGAAGAGAAACAAGAAATGGTATGAGAGATATTCAGCAATGCCAATGATATTAAAGAGGGGTAAGTACTAATCAGTACCGAGGTTTTTGATGTTTAAAGTTTAATTAGTTAGTATAATATTATTTAGTTTTTGTAATAGTTATTATAAACTTTTCATCACGAAATAGAGATGTTTATATAAAGAAGGCGATATAATTCTTCGGCTGATAAGTTCGTAGGATGAACCACTAGAAGCAGTATGAAAGAGTAAGAGGGGTTTGATTGTTTCCAGTTAAATTAGTTGGTATAACACTATTAGATTTTGTAATAGTTATTAAACTCTTTGTTATGAAATAAATATGTTTATATAAAGAAGACGATATAACACATCGGCTGATAAATTTGAAGGATGAACCATTGGAAGCAGAAGCAGTATCAAAGAGTAAAATGGATTTGAAGGTTTAAAGTTTAATTAGTTATATATTATAATATTATTAGTTTTTGTTATAGTTATTATAAACTTTTCATCACGAAACACAGATGTTTATATAATGAAGGCGATATAACATATCAGCTTGTAAGTTCGTAGTATGAAAAACTGGAAGCAGTATCAAAGAGTAAGTGGGGTTTGGAAGTTTGAAGTTAAATTAGTTAGGTGTAATTAGTGTAACCGTTAATAGACTTTTCATAACAAAAAAAAATATTTATATAAAAATTATGATACAATACGTTAGCTAATAAGTGCATGGAATAATTAATGAATTCAAAACAATTTTATTTTTTGAGTTATAATTGCTAATTGATTGGAAAAAATATTGCAACAGCAAAAGTTTAACTTAATAAGTGCGATCTGAACTTTGCTATATCCAGACAAATGATAGAGTCTGGATAACTTCAAACGCTTCAGTACAAACATGGATAATGCCGAAGGCGCTGATCTTCTAAATATCGCTGGAGACATCAAAAAATTTAAAAACAGGTCACAAAATTATTTTGGCAAGCCGTAAAGTGAACTTACAAGAGATAGCTGACAACTAAAGATTTCAAAGAAATGTGCAGTCTTCATGTTGCATGGACATTTGTGATATCTACTCTTTTCTAAGTTTGGGTCATGTTTACTGACAGTTGCCCAAAAACAAAAAAAAAACAACTTGTCGATGATTCTACGACCTGTTTGGAGATAAATAAAATATTTTTTGAATCAGTATCGACAATACTTAGATTCATCAATTCATTCCAGAGATAAATCGACAGTCAGTTAAGTGGACAGCAGTAGTCGAATCGCGCTCAAAATTATAACGTTTACACTAAAGCTATTTTAAAGCAGTATTTAATGAACAACTATTAAATACCAGCAATAGTGAAGAACTGATCGCTACATGGCAAAACTGGGTTAGGAAATCGCAAAACAATAATCCCATATGAAGAAGAAAAAGTTCTTTTCCACCAAGACCATGAGCCGTGACCATGAGCAGTTTTACTTCGAACTGCTTCTGAACCCTCCGTACTCACCAGATTTGGACCCTAACTGTTACTATCTGTTCGAACACCTTAGAAAATGCAAAAGTCAGGGAAAGAGATTTGGATTCGATGAAAAAGTCTATGATGAATATCATGTTCTATATGTCAAAAGCCAACATTAGCACATTTATTAGAGATTTCTTTTAAGATCTAGGAACAGCAACAAGCAACAGAGTGTAGCAAAGAGAGTAGAATTCTGTATTACAAGACCAACTGTAGAAGCTAGTTTCGGAAAAACATAGAAATATATCTATATTTCTATGTTATTCTATACTTAATACAGACACGATTATGTTTTTTTTTTTTGGAAACATTTGCGTAGATGGAGGGATATGGAGGGATATTATACGGTGAACTTACAACTCATAGCTCAACCTCTCTAAAATTATGTGTATTTCATATTTTTTGACTAAAAAGACGGTTTGTGTTTATATTTATTTATTTATTTATATGTAACAGTTTGCTTTTCTTTGATGGTGCATATTTTAATTTTTGGGGCGTAACACCAAAAAGTATTTTTTCGATAACTTTAAATAGAATGTATATCTAGTATGTATTTGAATAAATTTTTTTTATATTTCAATTTGCAACCAATTCACTTCTTCGTTAAAATATTTTGCAAATAAAATATATTGATTTTTAATTGGATGTTCCATCAAAATTAACAGACCAAAGTTTTGCACTCTGAATGAAAATTACAGACAAAAGTAAGTACTTTTGAAATGAAATAAAAATAAGTATGTGATTTTGTATTAAAATTTTAGTTTTCGTATCTTCAATTTGTTATTTGGCAAGTCATAAAAAGGAAAAAAAATAAATAAAATAAGAAAAAAATAGTTAAATTTTAAGTATTCTGAATTATTGAAAAATAAAGTTGCGAGTGTAGACTACAGAACATGCGTCCATTTGATCCTTTGAAGATTCTATTGATTAATTGACATGTCCTGTATTCTAATGCTTTAAAAACTAAGCTTTAAACCATTGTGCTTTGTTTAATAGACGAACATACATAACTTTCAAATTGCAGAATTTGGTTAAAATAAGCCAGTGGAGAAGGTACAATTCAAAGGAAAGAACACTTTTTAAAGATTGGTATTTATACTCAGATCAGTTATTTTCAATTGAATTTGTATTTGCTTCGATAAGGTTAATTTTTATCGTTTATATATAATATAATTTTAACTGTATATTACTGTTAAAATTTCATGATATTTGGTTCAGCAAAAGTTGAGTTATTGCTTCTACATTCAGATTTTTCAGGCAGAGGTCCATGCCTTAGAGCTATGTATGAGAGCGTGCCTATGCAGGGGTATCCGAGATACCAAAATATGCATTCTTTCGGACAGTAAGTACCTTTAAAATCTTAAGCAAACTCTTCATTCCAATCAAAGTTGGTCTGGAAATGCTTTCAACTTCTTAATACTCTAGCATGGAGGAACTATGTTACTCCTATGTGGGTACTGGCACATGAAGAGCATGAGGGCAATGAAATAGCAGACTCCCTATCAAACAAGGGTGCATGCATTCCTTTCATTGGTCCAGAGCCCTTCTGCGTGGTAATAAAAAGCTTCACAAAAAACTTATTATGTGAACGGGAGAAACAAAATATATTTGAGTACTGCAGAGCCCAAATGGACATGCGACAGTTAAGAAGATTCATAGATCCTGAATACATCAAATTTAACGCCATCCTTAATCTTAGCAGAAACAATATTGACTTCTTGCAAGACATTGTACACTCAATCACCAAATGAAGAATATAGGTGTGGTAGAAAGTGATTTTGGATCTTTGGGCAAAACAGTTTTTGATCAAATATAGGGAATGAGTTGTGATTATAGTAGTTGTTTTTGATGTATTAAGATAGTTTATGGTAATGTAGTAGTCTGTGGCTTATGGTAGCAGTTTGAATGGAAACAAAATATTAAAATAACATGTTTTTATTTTGTTTCAATAGCTTTTCTGCAGCGCATAGTTCTATTAACTATTGTTATAGACTGTGTTTTGTGGTTAGTGTTTGTGGTCTATGGTTATGCTGGTAGTTTGAATGAGTAAGATATATTAATATAGGTAATTTGTTTCTTTCTTTTGGTCATTAACGTTTTTAACAGAAATTGAAATACTCAATAATGCCCGCCTTAACGTTGGAAACATGGTATTTTTATTGTAGCGTAATATTGTGTCATATTTTTAGAGAGTTGATTGCGGGCTATCATTCTTCAGTTTCTGTAGAAAGTCTCTTTGTCATAGTGTTACCAATATAAAAATATGTTCAAAAATTGATTTTTGCCATTTTTTAGAAATTCTTATTTAAGTAAAAAATATTTAAAATATTATTCCTTACTTTGCACTATTAATAAAGTTTTAATTATTCCCTATATTATATTATAATTCTAATAAATTCCATAATTTGTGGGTTACCTTTATATAACTACTCAAAATTATAGGGAAGCAGAAACGATGTCAAATATAGAAATCATAATTAATTATCAGTCAAACAGAAAACTTCTCATTTCCTGTGGTTGACTTAAATCCTTGCGTTATGCTGTTGCCTTTCTGGCAACATTCAGCGTAGTGCTTATGAGGAACAAGATAGAAGATAGAAGATACTAGATACAAGATATGCAACATAAAAATTGTATTAAAGGTGGCAGATATGATTAAATATGGATTTCAGACAACTTGAGCGTATAAACAAATTTTTTTTTCACATCCTTCTAGTGTCTGTCATATCAAATCACACATTTAAACTGCAATTGTCGAATGCATGTGTGCGAAGGACATGTTTGCGTTGTTTGTTGTGTTGCATTTTCAGTTCGTTTAAGGATTTTAATATTTTAGTTGTAAGCTGACGTTAATTATGTGTACGTACTTTTTGTGGCAGATACAAGGATGTGCGTACATTTGGTGGTGTCTATGAGCACCTAATGTCGTTATCGTTTCCTTCAAAGCATAAAAAAGCGTTACGCCAGCACGATTTTTATTGCACAAACCAAACATACCAATTTCAAAATTTTGATATCCTTGCAACTGCAACTGCAGTCGTAACTGCAAGTTCTGTTGAGTGTGTATATATCTCCGATGTTAGAACGCGGTGATGTGTGCAATGGCTTAGCTTTTTACGTGGTTTGTTTGTTAAGGAATATTTGTACAGTTACGACCATAAAATCATTGCTAGTTAGCAGAGAGAATCTTATGCGCTTAACGATGTCATAAACAATTCAAATAAGGTAATCATTTTCTTTATCTTTATTCCATTATTTTATGTAGTTTTCATATTTTTTTTTTTTAAATTCCTAATGGTAAAAATAGTTAAAATTTTTTTTTTTTACAGCACTGCGTTTGGATTGAATATATCTTGAAGCTGCGACTTACTGCAGTTCATGGCTTAATGTGCATTTTTTATATAAAATTTACTGCAATACAAACAACGACGTTTTGTCAAAATAAGTGAAATAATTTTTGAAGCTTATGAAGAGATGGGAATATCTTCATTTTTATCGGTTCGTTAGACTAAAATTTTTATAAAATTATTTTGACAAATAATAAAACTACTCAGAAAATATAGTTGTTCATTTTGTTTTTTTAAATTAAATCTTTGAATGCAATAGTGAATATTGAAGTGTTGGTATAAAATATTTAAAAAAACCTGTGATAGGTAAACGACTGATTATACGATTTTTAAGGAGCACCAATATTTAACCAAATATCACTAAATATTATGCATTTTCATATTTAGTATTAATTATGCTTAGTACTATATGTAGCGGGTGACAATAATAAAGATAACTTTTAGCAGCCGAATTCTTCAACTGTGGTTGATCCAAAAGATATAGAAGTTAATTTTGAAAGATGTAGACCATACGTAATACGAGAGAAATTTAATAGAAATTCTAGACATTTCATTAGGCACGGCACAGTAAGATACATAAAATTCTAAAATTTAAAGGTTTTGGTTTCAAGAAAATCTGATATACTTAAGATGTGATAAAAAATTCCTTACTGTAAAAGGAATTTGGGTACATCGTCCCGAGGTTTTTCAGCTTTAAAGTAAGTTTGCATCAAGCAATCTCCAGGGAAGTTTTAAGTATTTGTGTTGTGTTATATAAATGGAATTTCGATAAAACTGATAGAACTGATAAAATAATAAACCTAGATGTTTATTGCTATCTTTTAAAATGATTGAATGTAAAAATTTATGAAAATAGACATGGTCCGTTGAAATAAAGTCATTTTCTACTAAGACATCGGTGAACACAATGTGATTTGCTTATTAAATTCTCTCTAATATTTGGTTCTTGTCAAATGGAATATGGAGTATGAAGTTTCATAAAACGAAGCGATCAAAGTTATCAAAACAAGATATTTTAAAGAATATTCCGAAAACCATTGCAGAGGCTTAATTTATAATTATATATATTTAAGTATTTATAATTTATATTATAAATTAAGTATACAAAAGTTTATGGAATTTATATTTAAAACAAATTTTTTTAATTAATGATTCATTAATAATTCATTAAACCTACTAAACTTATTTTCAGCATTTGTTTAGACTAGAAGCTGTAATATATGTGCCAATATTTTTAACCATTCTTTTTGTGAGTTGACCTATGTGTTGTGATTGATTAGTTCAAAAACTAAGAGACAAATTTCCAAGATGAGGAAACGACCATGCACATTCTTTGTGACTGTCCAGCTTTAATAACGCACAGAAGAAACCTGTTCATAAAGAATTTCTGTCACCAGAGAGCAGCTTAAGAACTCTTCTCTAGATTTAGTTCTAGACTTTATTCACAAAGCTTTAAGGGGCTTTGTTTAATGAATAGTGAAACTGATGCAATAGGACTTTTCTGGCCGCAGTACCGGCTGTGGGGCAATTTTCACGTCTAGTCTTTTAATATTAATATTAAGAGACAAATTTATTAACAAAAGAATTTTGTCAATTTATCAAAAGGCAGGAATCGTTAGACTGATAGAACTCGTTATGGAATTAACATATATTCCTAACCACGTGAAGGATATCATAAATATACAAAATATTCTAAATTTGAGAGTTATGTACAGTTATGTCCCAGAGAAATGTTTAAAGCATTTAAAAAATTACACATACAACATATAATTTTTATCCTTTCATCTATGCTATTATCTATTATAACGCAATCCTATTAAGGAAATTTTCAAGCAATGTAGAAATTTAAACTCTTTCTGATGGGTCTTAAATTCTTTCGTTCGTTTTTATAGTTGATGCAATGAAAATATCTATTTATATTGTGATAGACATAGGAAACTCGGCTACACTTTTAATACTTTTAAACATGTCATTATGTCAAAGTCTTTGCTTAAAGGTGCCCGCCAGATACAAGTGCTTCACAAGTGACAAGTTACGAAAAAAGTTAATGCTAATTTACCTATGCGCTTCCACTTTGACACGCATCAGTACATGAGACAATTTCAAACGTAGAAGTTGGATTCCTTCCAGCCGTAAACTAAAACTAAAAAATTTGGCCTAAAATTTTCCAAAATACAGAAAAAAAAACTGAAGACAGGTAAAGCCTGATTACATGCCAGGATAATTTAGTGCACTAATCTGCAAATGCCTTTTGTCTTTTACCAGAATTTGCTTTAGTTTTAAAGAATTCGCTTAAATTCCGTTGGATTAATTTGTCTCTTCGTCAGTTTGGTTCAAAATTATTTAAATAAATTGCAGTTTAGTCAATACGTTGAAATTCGTTAAAAATTTAAGCACCAACTGAGCTATTCAGTGCTGGTAAGTGGGTTGTCATTAGTTTTAATGTAGCTAAATTTCTACATTTGCAAGTGCTTCGAAGTCACAAAAAACAAGCAATTAAGAATTGTTTCTGCCGCAGTTGAACTTTTAGATGTCCGTAATGTACTGATGCTGTGGTACATTCACGAGATACGCGTGAATATCTCGTAGTGTGGATTTAAAAAAATTTTTCGAAATATGTCACCTTTACGTTTGGCTAAGTATTTCGAAGGGAATTTATTGGATTTACTTCTGCGTGAACTTTTGAATAAATTTAGTTTGCTTTAATCAGTGTTTCACCCATTCAATATAATTTTATTCTTATTCGACTTTCTATAGATTTAAGTTTTCTCTAAAAATGTAAGAGATAGTTGCGTAAATTAATTTCTCTATCAAATTTGTATGTTTTCATAAGTGTTGACGACAGTAAGGAAACTGGTAAGAACGATTAAAGGCAGAAAACGGATAAAGGATACAGTGATATCAAGGATGCTAAGAATACAAAATACTAACCATTGAAAAATATATTTGAAGGTAGTATAAAAGCAGGATAGGTGTGAAATCATAACAACATCTATTGCTTTGAAGTAGACTCAGTTAGGGCCGCATATTGAAGATCTGATATATACAACACTAATAATAGAAAAAAACGCTGACATTTTAAGTGACATAGTGTGTAGTAGTTATAGTTATTTTTTGACAAAATAAATATTTCTTTCTCCGGGTATGTTTTGCATATTATATTTAATATATCGTCAACATAGAACTCTGTGTCTCCCTCTAATTATAATGTGATTGAAATAGTAAATAGTCAAAAATAGTCGTTGCTATAAGTACGTCTAAAAATCGAGAAGTTTCACTTACGCTTCCATTTTATCAATTTGTGAATACAGCTATATATAAAACAAAGAGTGATCAAAATGAGAAATTCCAGTCTTTATATAGCTCATGCGTTCTGTTGATGTCTTTACTATATCAGCTATACTTGGAAATCGCTGGTGTTTTCCACAGTAACGGCGTGACCATAAAAAGTTCAGTCTAACTATAATAATTAGTGGAAAAGTTGTAGCGAACACGTGCTGAATTTAAAAAGAAGGAATATATATATATATGCTGAAACTAAATAATATTGAATAAGTATATAATAATGCTGATTGAAGTTGCAAGTTTATAACTTTGAAGTTTTTTATATCTTTAAACACTAGTTTTTTAAGATATCTCGTGTCTTTAAGCATGAATTTTAAATTGATTTTTTTGAAATACATTGTAAGATACTACGAGTAATATACTTGAAAATACATTTTTTTCATTGTTTTTTTTCGAAATCTGATAAGTTTCAACGGCTTTGTGATTGAAATCAGATTTGTACGAATTTATTTCCTTTAAAAAAAATTGCTTCTAGTGTGTCTTTCTAAACTCTAAAACATCTGCCAAAACGTATACCATTTTTTGGAAAACTATACTTTATTGGCTTCTATTAGAAATATAAATTTGATATTATAGTATATAATATAGTATATAATATGGTATATAATATATATATATATTATAGTATCTGAATTCAAAAGAAGTTTTAGACAAATAATTAATAATTGTATGCTTTGTGATATAATCTGTTATCGTAAAATACCTAGACATTGTCAATGTTATTTTCCTTTATGGTCAGATCTCAAAAAAAAGTTGATATTCATTAGATTTTGCTTTATCACTTTTGTATATATAATATTCTGAACAATAAATACAATTACTATAAATTATTTTATGTTTTATCTAGCTATCTCATTGAGTTACCCGGTTATTGCCCGAGATATTAGTATTATAATTGATTCAAGACAATTCCCTGCAATGACCTTTTCTTTAGGTGCGAGAATTACAGAAAGTTTTCCATTTGATTTAAAAATCTTAATAAATTGTAAAATTTAAAGAACATCTTAAACTTCATTGAGATTGTTTTGTCTTGAGAGTTTTATACGATAATACATAGTGAAATAGGACTTAAGTGGATTACTAGAATTTTTGCAATAGTTTACCCTATTGCAAAATATATAGATGTCAAGAGACTATCTTGTACCTTTTTAACTTGTTGATCAGCATTTGCCTGTATTTAGAACAGTTTAGTTTTTTTAACAAATTTATCTTTAAGATATAAAGTTAAGTTAGATATTGGTGAGGTGAATCTTTCTAAATGATATTTTTTTTGGTAAGAACAAGCATTAATATAAGCAGTTTTTCTTTAATATTGTATTATTTATATAAATTTTTAAAATAATCTTGGAACACTAAATTAATATCAATAAATTTGATATCATTTCTGGCATTAAATCATTGCATTCTTATTTAATATAATCTCTTCATTCAATGATTAATGCATTTAGCTCATAAATTAAAAGACCAGTTTATATATAGTCGGACACCCAGCCAAGCAAGTAGACATAAGCATATATACATATAGAAAGTTGTGACCCTAACTTTTTCGTTCTGAAATAAGTTCACATCCAAAACTTTTCAAAAAAGGTATTACCATATATTTATTTGGAATGCAAAAAAAGTTTTGTTAAAAGATTATCTCATTTGTATTATTATTATTATGACTTGTTAGAAAAATTAGATCCAAGTGCCTAAGAAAGAAGATTAATTTTGTATACGAAAGAAATGTTTTATTCTTAAGATAATGAATTCGTTCATACACAAGAAAAAAAAACAATCATTGGGAATGACTTTAACAGTGACTATAACAGTGAATTTAAAACTGAACTTAACAGCGTATTTCACAATAAATTTAACAGTTAACTTAAGCTCAAACTTTTATAATAACCAGCAGGTAGTGACGGGCGGTTGCTTATGGAATAGATTCTTTTTTTGGCTCTTTCAAAATATAATACGTAATCAAAAATTTATTGAACAATAAAAATTCTGCCAATATTTTGTAGTATATTAGCTTAACTGCAAAGTTAAGCTGCTCTGTTATAAGCAGCTTATTCGTCCTCTCTTCACTTACGCGTTCGCTATTTGATCAGCCATCACTTCCGCTCAGATGGAAAGAATCCTGGAAACTTCTTCGCTATTGCACAAACTATAAGCGCAAGCCTAATGACAAGTACTTCTCCATATCAGCTCTCTATAACAATGCCAAGATCACTTGTGTTGACGAGTATCTTCTGTCAATCGCCCGTAGGTATCTCACCCGGGTCCATGACCTTCCCCCCGACGTCTCTACTCTTCTCACCCTCCCAGAAGACCTTGTTCTGGCATTGCGCTATAAGCCCCCCAATACCTGAGCCACTACTTCGATCAAGTGGACCATAACCTCTCCACTATCCCCTTCAATAACCGCGGCTTTCGTGACCCTAGTCACAAAGTATATTGTTGATCCCACCCCCGCTAGTTAGCCGGAACCTCTCTCCCTTCTATATCGCTCATCGTATCTAGTTCATACGCTTGCTTTCTGATTTAGATAAGCCTAGTTCACTAGGTATTAAGTCTATTTTCTCATTCCTCTCTTCCATGAATACTGGAATGAAGTTTCCACATTGCTGTGGAAATCTTCTCCTTTCATTCCTAAGAGGTGGTTTTAGTGGGTTCAAGTCTCACACTATGGCTTTCGATGCTTTCCAGCTACTGCAAAACAAAAAAAAAATATAAATAAAAAAAAAAAAAGTAGTATATTCGACTTCTTAGCACAATATTAGGTAAACTACTGATAGCCAGCTAATCAGTTGCATCATACTCAATTTTACATTGTGACCGAAAAGCTTTCGGAAATTCTCATTTAAAATTCGCGCGCTGTATATTTTTCGATATTTTAAGTTTATGTAGTTTGGCAGCACTGTCCTTAATTACTATGCCAAAAATGAGCGCGATCTGTCAGACAGTTCGTTTACGGCAGCTGTTGAAACCAGTTCACCTCAGTAGTGCGTTGCGAAAAAAACAATGGAAAAAAATATTGAACAAAGAGTTTGCATCAAATTTTGTTTTTCGAACGAAATTTCGTGTGCAGAATCGTTGCGAATGCTACAAAAGGCTTATGGGGAATCAGTTTTATCGAAAACTCAAGTTTATGAGTGGTACAAAGCCTTTCAGGACTGTCGTACGACCGTCGAAGACATGCCGCGTTCTGGACGACCTTCGACCTCTACCACCGACGAAAACATTGAAAAGGCAAAGGAAATCGTGTTCAAAAATCCTCATGTGAGTGTTAGAGAGATAGCACGAGAGCTAGGCATCGGTCGTGAGATGGCTCGTTTGATTTTGGTGGACAATTTGTGTATGCGACGTGTCAACGCCCGGCTTGTTCCGATTCACCTCAATTTGTTCAACATTATCAACGATTTTAAGGCCAAACATTCAATAAATACCATCGAACAGCCACCGTATTCACCTGATCTTGCACCGTGTGACTTTTTCCTGTTTCCCAACCTCAAATTACCACTCAGAGGAACGCGTTTTGAATCCATAGAAGACGTAAAACAGAATTCGCAGAGGGAACTCAAAGCCATACCGGAAAGCGCCTATAAAAAATGTTTTGATGATTGGAAGAAACGTTGGCATTTGTGTATCGCTTCTAATGGAGCATATTTTGAAGGAGATAAAATAAATATTGATGAAGATTAAGAATTTTGCGTTTTATTTAAAATTTTCCGGAAACTTTTCGGTCACAATGTAGGTCACTTTAGGCTTCTCTTTGTGTAAAAATTGTTTTATTAGATATGATTTTTATTGAGTACTTTGTGGACTTTCCAGGAAGTCATAACAGAGATGAGATGTATTAATTGAATGATAGTTTAAATAAGTGATACATCATATTCAATTTAAGCTCACTTTAGGCTTTTCTTGGTGTAAAAATTGTTTTATTAGATATGAGTTTTATTGAAAGAAATACTAGCAGTAGAAAAGGCGTACTTTGTGGGCTTTCCAGAAAGTCATAACAGAGATGAGATGTATTAGTTGGATAATAGTTTAAATAAGTTTTAGGAGGTGGCTGAAGATTTTATTGAAAGAAAAGTCATTACAGGTTCCGTCAAATTTAGGAAATAACCATACCACTTGTGTTGTCTTTTCAATAAGGATTATACATAGTTCTAATGGTGTCCAATACACTTTTTAGCTGTTTGTGATAAAGTAGAAGATATAGTTTATCCATCTTATACTGAAGTGGTACTTGCATATAGAAAAAGTAGAATTGATTAACTCTTTACCAAATTGCTAAAAACATATACTCTTTTTAAGGAGGAAGTAAGAAGATAATTATTGCACCAGTTTTCTTCATAGTAATATAAACCGTTTATATTTGAATTTATATTTCATTTAATAATTCTTCTAACTTAAAGAATATTCGGTTTTCTATTAATTTTATGAAAATTGCTTATAATTTGTTTTATTTAATTAAAAATTAAATTAATTTTCGTGTCAAAAACTGTTTGCAAATATATTGCTGTATATTTTAGCAACTTTTATTAATGTTACATTGCATTGGGAAAATTTTTTCTTCATATATGGGATATGGTGTATGGTATATGGTATATGGTATATCATTACTCTCTCCAACACTTTTTCAAATACTTAATTTAATTTGCCCGCAAACGTTGTGGCTGTGCCTGGCCCTGTAGCAAAATTGTAACTAACTCAATCAGTAAAACAAATAAACACACATTTCGAGATACATCCAATAAAAATAAATAATTAATAAAATTAAACAGAAATTGAAATAACAAATGTCAGCAACAGCTCGCTTTGAAATGAAAACTATGGAATGCCATTGGCCAGAACCAAATACATTAAGGCATGTTTGACATACGGCAAGCGGTGAACAGTAGGTGGAGTTGGGTGTGGGAGTGAGTGGTTATTGTGGACTGAATAATTGAAAATTTTACTGGAAATGGCAACAAGTGTTGCGAATCTAACATATAACAAATGATACATATAACAAATTATTTATCCGCCGCGCTGATTGCAAATAATCGCCAGTTATATGTTGATTTTAGCCACACACTGCCTGCTCTTTTACGTCAAATACAAAAATTCGAAATATTTTGAGAGGTATTCGACCGTCCAGTGTCACAGATTTAATGTGTGAGGATAGGATTGTAATAATTCCATTGCTGTGTTTGTCGCAATTTCGTTTCCGGATAATGTCGATGACAGAATGAATACTAAATTTTGGTGCAGAGATATTTGTGTGAAATTATTTTTAATTTGCACTTTGAAACGCAAACGGATTTGTTTGAGGTTCATATAATCGAGGGGAAACATAAGTACAAGGCATTATTTTATATGATTTAAATGACTCTAATCGCAGTAGTTTATTACCACCATAGACAGTAATGTTAGCCAAGTTTGCAACTAGATAAACGATTTCAGCGATTAGTTAATCATAAAATATGTAGCTTCATTTACCTAATTGAGGGAGAACTCATTAATGGAAATATGAGCTGTATTAAAGGTGTTGCATGATTTTGTTAACAGTTTAATGTAATATAAACAGTATTTTAGTGCTCATTGGATGAGCTGGAAAAATTTTTAAAAGGAAATCATTATACTTCAATTGTGACTTTACTTTTTATAATACAATATTAGACAGATACTTTATAAAATCAAAGTCAGCAGTTTCGTTTGAAATAATGACACACACAAGTTTGTTGGCTTAAGTGGCATATTAATACGTAAGTCGAACGCCCGGTTTTGGATAATACCTTAATCTCAACAAACACTTTTGAATGCAATCTCTGTTGGTTAAAAATGTCTGCAGGTTGTTAATGTAAGCTGCTCCCAACTCTCCAAAATGATTGAAGTATGATTCACATAGGGTAGGCGTTCTTTATTTCCAAAGAGCACGACATGTTTAAAAAAAGCAAAAGTCATCTTTTCATCTACCTCACATTGCAGCAGCTATAACTATGAATATTAGTAGAGATTCGTATTTTTGTCAGATGCTCTACATTATTTAAAAGATGGTTCTCGTATTCTCACTTATCAGCAGGAACTCTATTTCTATTTCCTCTCTTTCTAACCAGTTCTATATTAGCCAAATGTTTATAATAACAGAAGTTGGTTTAGACATGACCCACGCATTCCAGCTTATCAACAGGAACTCTATCTCTATTTTCTGTTTTTGTCACTAGCTCTATATTAACCAAAAGTGAATAATAACAGTCTTTAGTTTAGAGATGATCCTTGTATTCCTACTAATCAGCAATAATGTATGTATAAAGTTGCATTCAAGTCATGACACTTGCCACAAAGCTATTGTTATGAGCTAGAAGAATAGGATTTAGCACTCTTAGCGAGCTGCAAATGTGAGACCCTAAGTAAGAAAGTCTATATCTTGCGAAAGCAGGACACTATTACATGCAATGTCTGCAATGCAAAGAGGTCCTGATATTGAACCTCACGGCTTGTCCATATAACAGTATCTAGTAATAATTTTCACTATCTTAGATAGATTTGTTTGAGATAGGTTGATTAGTTTCCCTGTTCTTCTCTTATTAATTTCTGGCAAAAATTCCTTGGTTTTAATGCAGTTAGTCACTATTGTCCAATCTTCTCCTAAAACTCCATGTATCCATAAATTTATTCGATGTCGACAGGAAACAAGTGGTATAACCACACTTTCTTTTCCCAAAA
This sequence comes from Teleopsis dalmanni, assembly GCF_002237135.1. Lineage (NCBI taxonomy): Eukaryota > Metazoa > Arthropoda > Insecta > Diptera > Diopsidae > Teleopsis > Teleopsis dalmanni. Next base: position 59,654,744 of record NC_051848.1, on the reverse strand, counting down.
GAATTTGCGCGGCCATACTATACCTTGCTTATATTATTAATGATAAATTTACTAACTAATGATAAATAGACACTCTTTCTTCCGGCACACTAAGAGTCTGTATTTAAGTAGGTAAATGCTTTACATGGTCGAGATATTAATGGAACTTTGAAAAAATTGTAGCTGATATGAAAGCATATTAACATTTATAAGTCCATTAAATTAAACCTTATTTATTTATTAAATAGGAGTAATGTAAAAATATGTGACTTATTTAACTTCATTATTGCATACTACGAGTAAATATATTTTATGTGGAATGCATTTCGTTTGAACTATGACACATTGGTTATATTAAATTAAGTTTGAAGCTATGCCGCAGGGCAGTATTGGTCTGAAATTGGCTGGCTGTACTTTCATAATATTTTATTATTATACTGCTTTTAATATTTTATTTATTTTAGTAGTGCCATGAAGTAGAATGGATTATAGTTATTTAATGTATTATTTGGTTTTTTTTTTCGATAGAAAAAGTATTTCTTTTTTATCCCAAAACCAATTAATAAATAGCAATAAACATTTCATTTATTTTTTTGAAGTTTAAATTTTAATTATTTGTATTAGTAAAGGATTGCTTTATTTGCATTAAAAACGAGTGTGAATGACAGATTTGAAGACCGATAAAAGTTTAATTTTTAAATACACATTAAATGGTTTTTGTAAAATACATTTAATATATGCAAATCCACTACTCATTGTGTTTTAAATCTGATATTGTTTATATGCTGAAAAGGCGACTGTAAAAACTACAAAATCCAAAAATTACACAAAAAATAGAAGAGAATAAAACGAAATAATATATGATAACAACAACAGCAAAAAAAAATTAAAACTATTGCTTATATATATATATTTAACAAAAATATATATATATAATATATACTTTAATGTATCAGTTCATATGTAAGTTAATACATATAACAAACTTTTATCTACTCTAGCACACTATAAAAAGTTTTGTAGTAATTACACAAAAAAAAGAGAGGATAGTTCGGCTAATAGGTATATATATACAAATACGGTGTAAATAAATTGAATGCCTTAGGAATTTAAATTTAACAGTTGTCTTATTGTTTATAAATTGGAACACACATACATAGATGTTTACTATTTTCTCCTACATACAAATATAGGTATATTCGGTAATTAGTGAGATCGATGACAAGATAGCCTTCTTGCTATCTGCTAAAACTTTTCAATTTGTGAAGCGGCGGACATGGATGAATAAGTAATCGGAATATATGATACGTTGGTGGTAATTGTTTATGGGTAAGGCTAAGGCCTTTTTGTACTGCGAACAGCTTGATCTATTGTGCACCCCTTTGTAGTTAGAAATTAAGTATCTCGAAGAATCGAACTGCTCTTTCGGAGGGAGTTTTTGAAAGTCTCCATTTTCTAGCTGATATGCACCTAATGGCCTAGTGCATCACAGCAAAATCTCTAAATATTTGTGTCGGATATACTTATTTTGCGGCGTGGCTTATTTTTTACTTATTTTTTATTTATCCGTCTTCATTCTCTAGTTGATATAAAATTTTGTTTCTTCTGTTGCTTAGTGCATGACACCTCGTGATCCGATAATCCATAGACTCTTCCTCAGTAAAATCTGCAAATATTTGTGTCGGATATATCTATTTTGTGTGACGTGGCCTGCTCGTGTACCAAAGAATGAATTAGACTCTTCTTGTTTAGGTTGAGAACGATGCTTGCTGTTTTGCCCAAAAAAAAAATCAATGGTTGGAATGGTTTTTAGACCGTCTGTGCCGTTCCAATATTTAATGATACTTCGTTAGATCAACTTTTTTGATCTTCTGCTTTACGTTATATATTAAAACTAAAGAAGGAAGTTGGTCCGATGAATGGCTCTTTTGCCCATTTTGGCATAAAGATCTGACTTTTCGTTGTCTTCGTGTCCTTCATGTTTGGGTACCCAATCAGAGACACCTGATTGTAGGTGACCAATTGATTGAGTGTATTGCTACGCTTTATAAAGACTTTTGATGTGAATGTATAGCTGTTTAGAGCTTTGAGTACTGATTGACTGTCCGAGAATATTTTGATTTTAATACTCCTAAGTCCTCTTTTGGATAAGATCTTCACAGTTTCTATTATAGCATAGAGTTCCGCATGGAAAATTGTTGAGTCTGTGCTTATTGTAATTGATCTGTGTGCTCTGGGTCCCATTATTCCTGTTTGTGATACGTTGTTTTTATCTAATATGTAGCTTTTAAAGACTCATTCGATGTGTTGGATGGATTGTTATAGGAATTCGTAGATATATTTGAATCGATGCATACAATTGTATACACTGGATATAACAGCCTGTCTTAGTAATTAATATTTAACATTTTAATGTTACGTTAACAAAAATTTGATAATGTTATTTTCTGATTGATATTATATATCATTTTTTTTTATTTAACTTAGAAAAGTTTTTCGTTGACGGTGTCAGTTTAGTACACTGACATTTCAGTAAGAGTAAGTAAGTATGTACATTATGCAAATATCATACAGAATAATAGTTTATCAACTTAACTTTTGTAGTGTTAATATAATCACAGATATGTCAATTTTAATTTCACTTTAACAAAAACATTTTTTATGCCCTTCAACTTGTACTAAATGAATCAAATGTAAAGTTTAGTAACATATTTGTAACGTAAATAATAAGTGACATTTTCCAAACAAATTAAATTTGATTCAAATTATCTGTCTAAATGCGAGAAATATAATATTATGTATCAACTTAGAGTGTATTTAATAGACTAAAAATTCGTATAACTCGTGAGCTATTTGGCTAAAGTATATTTGATATGTTGCTAGTTTTTCGGCTAAACTTCTTCTTTGTGTAGACTTCTTAGTTACATTCTGTATCTTCTTGAAAATGCAAATACACCCACAAACTTACCGAATGATTTTTCTCACTTCTTGAATCAAGATATTAACTTTCGCAGAGAGGGAACTTTAAGATGAAACAACTAATTTATGAAAATAGGTTATGGCAACTATACTTGCCATAACTTAAATATAACTGAAAGTATTTCAATATATTCTTCTATTATTTAAGTAACTTTTGAATTAATAATGTCTTTTTATAGAAACATAGAAAAAGAAACTAAGTAAATCGAAAGTGTGTGTATGAAAACTTTCAGCCAACAACATAGAAAAAACTGAAATATTGTAGTGTGATTTAGCATCAAGTTGAGTTGTTCCACCTCGATGCAATAAGGCAAGCACACATTACAGAATGTTTCACCAGCTCCTCAATGGGTTTATTTCGATGTACCAACTAGTCCATAGCGTATTCTTATGGTATTAGTAGTATAAAAGAGGCAACGATGGACAATCAGCGCAACCATCGCCTGTGTGTGTACTTGCCAAGTACGGACCATAAAAAACGTTACTAATATATATGAGGCGGTCAGCAACTACAATATGTATCTGTACACCTCAACCAGTAAATGCAGACTCATGTAAGTTTATGTGGCGCAATTTTCATTGCTTTTGCAACAATAAATTATTTTAACTAATCTGCGCTGTGCGCTCTTTCTGGTTCCTGCATAGGACATTACTGAGCTGCGCGTATTTAAGTCTTAAAAAGGAACGAAAATATGCGGTACGCCATGTTTCTGCAGCTGCAAGTGTTTTGTTCTGGAATATAAAATAGACTAAAGGACTTATATATATAAATGCTAACGTCTAACATTTAGTCATTTACATTAGTTGGATTGTTTGAACTAATGAAAGAAATTTAGTTATAACACAAGATTTGTCTGGTGTTTGTCTCATTTACTGTGCTTGGGCATAATTCTGTACTGTGATTTAATTTGTTTTTAGGTTTACATGGATGCTAACATACAATTTTGATTACATTTAGTACGGTTGAAGTAAATAATATCAAAATATTTTTCATTAAAATGATTGCATTTCAATTAGAAGATAAAAATATATGCCAAAAGTCTTAATAGTTTTTCCAAAAATTTGGCAGGGCACAAGTTCCGACTTCTGGTACTTGCAGTCTCAAAAAATAATTTACGAATAATTAAATACAAGAATTATTTTGAAGATTACTGATGATGGATATTTGGCAACACTTGAAATATGGTCAGTCAAAAATTCAATTAATTGAAATAACATAAAAATTTTTTTGTTATTGTAGTTCTCTACTTTTCGTAACTTCTCTAGTGGATAGTGGGTATAAATGGGGATAAGTGTACTTTAACTCCTTGAAATCCCTTTCTTCTAATTAGATATAATGGATTATGACACTGTAGTTTTCAGTTCGTTAGACATTGTTTAGCTATTCTCTCGAGCTGGATTTTTAATTTGATAACAATTTTATCGATTTTTAAACAAGCTGTTATTTGAATCTTTCTCCGATGTATAAAAAGCTAACAGAGTCCCACATCTAGAGAATAGAGTGGTTATAATATTACAATAATATTGTGTTTCATCATGAATTGTTGAATAAATAACAAATGAACAGAAAAAATTTTACGGACACTAGTTTTGTGACCATTCTCACTATACACAAGTCGGGAATATTCCTTCAGTTTATAATTGCTTTATAGAAGTTTATTAGAATTTTAACACATAATTTCACACAAATTCTTTTAGCTGATATTCTACTATAAAAAAAAATCAGCAAGCAGATATATATATTTTAAGCTTTCAAAATTACATATATATAAAATGCAACTAAGATTGAGATTTGGTATTAAATATAATGTTATTGAAATTAAAAGAATGTGAATTCTAAAAGAAAATATAATATGTAATATATTATAATGTACAATATAGTAATATACTGGATATTGAAGGTTATTACATATGAAGTCATGTTCTATCTTATATTGTACTATTTTCTATCAAGAATGTGCTCGGTTAAAGATATATAATGGCTATAAATAGCGGAAGATGATTTTAAGAATTTTTGAAACCACCATCACAAGTAAATGGTTGACCCATACGATACAAATGCGAAGACTTCTTAAGAGACACAAGGCTGGTTTGTTGGGACTTAGCAACGACGAAAATATTGTTAAATTTATTCAAACTCAAAAAATAATATAGATTTCCCAAGTTTTTTAAATAAAAGACAATTATACCCATAAAATGATTCAGGACTGCATGAAACTATCAACATTAAATAAGAGAAATGGTTGATAAACTATTTTGAAAATGGAAACACATTACAATGGTTAATTTAATTTTAAATAATAAAACTATATCAAATATATATCACAATATACCAAAAACATATCAAATATATATATAATATAGAACTGATGTCAAGTTTTCTTAAAGTGGCTTATGAGCTTGATTGTTTGACGATATGTATCAACACCTGGTATTTCTTTTAGCGTAACTGACTGTATTGATTTATTATCATAGATAGAGCATAGATCCATTAATAATGGATATTCGCTCAAAACATTAATATTATTTGACTGAATAAAATGTAAAGTAAATAAAGTTATGAAGTCAACTGAAAACTGAATCCAACTGGTCACAGTTTCTTCAGATGCACATGGTATAAATGTTCTTTACATAGATTATTTTTGGTCAAAGTCATTATAATGGTTATTACTAAAAGTCTATTAGATAATTTTAATAATTTATTAAAAAAAACTGTGCTATTTTACTAATATATTGAATCGATTATTTTTGTTTTCTAATTCAAGAAAACAAGAAAACAAAATTTTTTTAAATCTTAATGAAAAACCTATTTTACTTAAAAAAAAGAATTCCTGTTTTTTTTTGAAATACAAATTATGTTTTTTTTAAAAAATAATCCTTATGTTTTTTGAAAAAGAAACCATACTTTTTTAAAAAATAAACTATATATTTTTTTAAAAAAGAAACTATGTTTCTTTTAAAAAAAACCTTTGTTATATTTTTAAAGAAACTACGTTCCTTTTAGAAAAGAGCCTACTAACGGGGCACTGTGCCTCGTTGTAGCGCCTATGCTACAACGGTGGCGAGTTCCAACAAGTGGATTATGCAGGAATTATCAAGATGAGAATTAGGTAGAATTCATCAATCACTTCCTGTGTCTCTGTCCAAGACTGCAGACAAGGCGACTTCAGTGTCTTAGGGATCGCTTTTTCACTCTCTTGAAAGAGATAACTAAAGCAAATTTGTCGAATCTCTTCAACTTCATCTGAAAAATCAAAGGGTTTAACAAGAATAGTACACGAAGATAACAAAGGTTAGTAACCTGCCTCTCCCGGCAAAATCTATGAGGGCACCACAATTGCCAATAAATGCCTCCGAGTAGAAAAGCTGATCAACTGTTAGCACGCGCCTTCTTAACTTTACCTAATCTAACCTAAAAAAGAACCTATGTTTTTTAATCTATGTTTTCTTTTTTGAAAACCGCGTTTCATAGAATTTGTTGTAAACTTGATTAATATTTTTCATTATTAAATCTATTTTTAAAAAATATATGAAAATATAACAGTTCATTTCGGTTTTTAAAACCAACTTTCATATGTTATTAAACCACGTAGTTTAAATTTATTATTTAAAATCTAACATTTATTTTGCAGAACACTAAAAGTGTTTTTTAATTTTAAATATCTATTAAGAACAAAACTAGGTAATTTTCTTCATAAATAAAATGTCACTCATACGCCCGGGTCATGTAAATTACTGAACTGCTTTCGTATCGTTAATATATGGTATATTAATAAAATGTCTCGATAGTTAAAGGGGACTTTTTCATTCAGGATAATTGCTTATTTTGCTGCCAACAATAACTTATTTTAAATATTCCCAAAAAGTTGAATGGCTGAAATCTGTTTGAGATTAAATTATAAATGTATGTAAGAAATTAAATATATTTATATGCTTTATGCCAAAAAATATTTTAGAAATTTGTTGTCAATGAGCAAATTAAAATTGCATTTGCCCAATTAGTATAAAATATTTACTACACTTAAACTGCTTTAAATAAATTGGTGAATTGATGGTAAATGTTTGTTTGTTAAAATTTATTGCTATGTGTGATATTCTGTATTCAAAAATAAATTAAATTCTATTTAATTTAATTTAACTCAATTAATTTTAATTCAATTCAGTTTATTTCAACACAATCATGCTAATAACATGCTTCATATATCGCAATGCATACTGCAATACCCGCGCAGTAATTAAACTTTTGTTCTGTAAATCTACATAAATCTACAATATATATCGAAAAATTTCATCATATAGATATATATATATAGATAGACATATGAAGTATATATACACAAATATTTGCGAAATATGAATTTAATGAAAACTAATAATGTTAATATTTTTAAGCGGAAGTTGTTAATTGTAAGAAATTAATAATAAAAATATGCATGCATTTACGCAAAATGAATGAATGTCAATAAATTATTTACGTGAATAAATAAAAATGGATGAAAATCAATTGGTATTTAATAACGTTAATTTAATTTTAGTAATTAAAAATTCCTGTACATTGTCAAACGTGTGCAAGGAAGTTTAAATCACTAATTTTTTTTTGTTTTCAATTGGAAATTATTGACGTGATATCGCCTTCAGGAGAATAAATTATATTTACAAATTAATGCTGCAATGATATGAGTTTAATAAGTTCTTGTAATTAAAATGGTTAAGAATTTGGTTTTAAAATTAAAAATGTTGAAAAATTATATTAATTCTCTGTAACAGTTGAAATGACTCGTAAGAAGAAATCAATCCTTTAGCAGAACAAATAACACATTTTGTCCTTTATTTAATAATAATAGTGAAATTATGTTAATAATAATAGTGAAATTATGTTGAAACCTTGCTTTTCAAGCAATAGCCATATTTAATCATTTTTAATTACATCGCTTTTATATAAAAAGGTATTCAGGGAAAGTAATATAGGACGCTTGTCAGTATAAAAAAAGTCCACTCAAAAACATCGCCTTTGTGTTGTAATATTAACAAAAATTAAAGTGCTATATACACTCAATAATGGTGATATTTTTTATTTACTGTATATCCCGACTGTACTGGTGCAATTCAATTATTAAAGATATTTTCTGACTTTTACTCTATAATATTTAAACCTTACGAAGAAATCAGGAATCAAATCAGGATAAATGTGATAGTAGAAGTCATAACGTAATGACGTAATGAGTAATGCTACTCCCACTGGTGTTCTGACTTTTACAATAATCGATGAAATGTTATGGATGAGATAACATGAGTTACGAACACGACCTTGAAACTATATTAAAAGTTTCCAAAATATCCAGCTATAAAAATTTTTTGTTTTTAAGAATATGTGAAGTAATCTGAGATTATTTCTCAACTATTAATCTATTACTATTATAGATTATTTCTAAACTATTATATAAAATAATCCCGGCCATCCTACCACATAATATTACAGTAAGCACAGTTTATTTATAGGCTGTTATACGAAAAATCCCGTTAATTCTACTACATAACCTCGCAGTAAGCACAGATTATTTCTAAACTATCACACACAAAAATAGTCCCGGCCATCCTACTACATAACATCGCAGTAAACTTCTTTTATTCAACGTTTCCATCCAAACGTCGAGAGCTTGATCAACATTTTAAAAACAAAAATTTATATTATTCAGAAAACAATTCTGACAGACATATCAACACCGCGTTATCAAATCTCAGAATGGTTGCAAGCTCCTCGGGGAGGTATGCAAATCTGAGGTCAATTATTGCTTAGTCTGATGAAGTGATAAACAATAATGCAGTCAAAGCGTAGAGTGGGGTTTTGAAGAAACCTTGCAGTTAATAGAGAGTAACATTGCTCAAGAGCTTCAACATAATAAGAAAGCAATTCGACCGATTGAAAAAAATCGGTAAAAGAATTCAACTTAAATACCAAATCAAAGATAGTTTAACAATGTAAAATTCGGCTTAGTTCATCTTAGATTCTATAAATATTCTCAGCATAACGGTATTTACGAATGAATAATATTAGATGTATGGTATACACTTTATCAATTAACTATAAGACTTTAGAGAAATTACTGGACGATTGACTGTGACTTGTTAGTTTCTTTATACTAGAAAGCTAGGACCAAATATCGAACTCCATTTTAACTGAACTTCTTCCGGTTTTCTTAAATAGATAAATTATTTATCGTTTTTGGAACGATAAACAGTTTAGAGATTTTCGGAATCACCCATAAGTACTATATTGAACTTGTTGTGTCAAATTGGGGACATTCGATTTCGAGAAAGTGAAGATTTTGAAAAAATAATAGAATTGTTTTTAGTATACCATATATGTAGTAATTGCTATGAATATATTTCAAACAAATTCGAGAAATGTGAACAGAACGTTTCGGGAATAAGTACTTATTTAGTTAAAATAACACAGAAAAGATGAAAATGCTATGATTTGTGTATGAAAACGAATATATGTTATGTCACGGATGTGGAGATTTCGTTGATGTTATGGGCATCAAAACTCTAAAGATAATGTATGCTCACTGCTGCCAATGAACAAAATAAGTTACAATAAAGTTCTTTCAAGCAATCGCTCTATGTAACATAGATATATCAAAGACACCTATTGACGAGAGTACTGCGATGCTAAAAAGCAAAGCCTTATGAAATTGTTCATTAGTTACTTCATTTAACTTAAATCAAATATAGATTAAGTACAATCTATGGTTAATAATTGCGATTTTATCTGGTTGTTATAACTAGAACAGATAAAAAAAAGTACTTTGTTTAAACATAAAAACTAGGAGCGAGCAAGTTTTCTCGGTTGGGGAGAGATGTGCTCCTGCTTAGCAGCGTTTCCACTGTACTATATCGCTCTGTTTAGATGTTGTATGCACGGTTGCCACTTATGGTACTTTAGTACCAAAATTGGTACTTTTTTTTCCGTTTGGTACTCTGGTACTCATGTTCAAAAAATGGTACATTTTCGGCGACCCAAAATGTATTGTATTGTTTTATACTTTTTGTACATTTTATATAAATTGTATTTTCTTATAAAAAGACAATAGAAAAATTTTGGAACTTTTTTTACAGAAATGGTACCTTTTTAAACCAATTTTGGTACAGAAAAAAATTTTCAAGTGGCAACCGTGGTTGTATGGATGGAAAATTTTTACTTGAGTTTGTAGAAAAAACTGTATAATGATATACTATATGCTTCGACTACAACTCTTTTGTTCAATATTATTAAAACCTTAATTAAATGTTAAAAATTTCACAAATTAAAACAAAAATGTGTACTTAAAATAAATTAGCATTTAAGAGTTAATGATATATAAAAGAAAATATTAATATATGCAATATGAAAATCTCTTAAAAATTAGCAATTCTTCCAGATATACATTCATATCAAAATTATTTTAATAATATTTACGTGAAAGCCGTGCCTTCTCCAATATTTTTACATGCATAATTTCGTTCTCCGATATAATGCCTTATAGCGAACTATATCGAACTACTGTCAACTACTTTTTGAGCATAAATAATCTAATAGTTTAGTAGTGTAATAGAAATTTAGTTGGAAATTATAAACTATGATCAAACAATAATAAGAAAATAAATTAAAAAAGTTACCTACGTAAAAATTATGTAGAAACGTGTTGACCGGTTCCCGTTTTCAGTGCGGTTTGTTGTGAAAGATTGGCGTATAAAAATCATAAAGTAATTGACATTTACGAGTTGTGTTGAGTGGCGATAATTAGTATTATTGATACCAGAATAATATTTTAATTAAAAATATTAAAAACATAGAAAAATACACAAAAAGAAAAAATTAAATAAATTATTATGCACACGAATTATTTCAATTTTCATATAATGATGCTTGAATCACATTTTAATTAAACTAACTTAAAGTAGAGATTTTATGAGAGTAGAATAAAATATATTATTTCAATAATTACAACTTGTTATACGATGTCAATTTCAATAATATATTTCAATTATATATTAATTGCCATTGAATATTTTAAACTATTTTTCAATTATTTCAATTGGTTTCACTTGGATTTCACTGCAATGCTGAGTTTCATTCACATAAACCGCTAAACAGTTAATAAAATAGATATGACCCCATTTACATAAATGATTGATGAATAAGGTGCAACCAATATTTGGTATCACCTCATTAGTCTGCTATAAATACCAATAAAAAAATGTCTCAATTATGTGCAGTATGCAATGATAATCAATAACAGATTATTGTTCCTTTGACAGAGTTATGACTATAAAAAAAAAGAACTTTCATCGCTCTTACACATCTTTTTATCTGTCTCGGTCACCCGATCCCAGCTTCTATCGTTATTATTGAAATTCATCCAACAACGTATTTCTCTACGTTATTTTTTTTTTTTATTGTTATTCAAACCCTTGAGAATCCATTGAGCTGTGTTTTTTGCAATATTATTATTCGTTTAACGGCAAGTATTAGGTGGACTGATAAATAGCCGGCCTAAGTAATAAAAGCGCATGTTTTTTTGGAAAATTATATTTTATGCTTCACACCGAGTCCAATGATCTCTCGAAATTTAGATACCTTTTAAATAATACAATTTATCGAGTCCTCCAAAATATATTCTAGTTTCCCATTCCTCTTTACCATTTAATGCGACACTCTTTCATTGAAGCCATCTTTTCGAATTTGGAAACAGATAATAGTCACTAGGAGAATACGGGGGGTGAGGAAGTCATTCATATAATTCAGCCATGGTAGATTTTTAACCCGACTATTTTGACATTACGTATCCAAAAAACTAGTTTCTTTTTTATATTCTTGCGACTATGGCTGTGTTGATAAATATCATGAACATATTACTCCATTTGGTATTTATTGCTAAGAACTCATTCGATGTCTTCATAATGATGTTTAGTAATACAAATATAGCAAAGGTGACAGAATACAGATGATTTGTGGGACTCATATGTTCGTAGTACCTTTATTCAACTCTATATATGAGTATACTGAAATTTACCTAAATTCCTGTTCAGTATACCGAAAAGTTATATGAAAGTGTGGAATTTTACTACATGGTCTCATTAATGATGCAACAAAAACAAAAACGTCTCTCGTTTGAGAGAACTACTGGATCTTATTTGTGGTTATCTTTCTGTTTGTCGTTTGAAACTCTAGAGTGTGTATTGTGTTTGTTTGTTTTTGAATTATTTGATATAATTATTTCCCTAAAAAAAGAATATTAATATTCCAAACAGAAAATACCATTTTCGTCAAGTTTTATTACGTTATTTCATTTAAAAAATTGGTCCAGAATCCCATGGTTTGGTTTAGATAATGTAAGATGAACTTTATGACTGCCATTGATGAATTATATGGTTTCTTCCAAGAACTGTAAGTATGTGTATTATTTCAATATACAATTTTACCTAACCAATCGTAACTCAATGAAAGGAAAGTACTATTTATAATAGCAATAGAAAATTATTTCTTTAAAGTTAAAATTAATTTCTGAAAAAATATGGATTTAAAACCTTTTAAAATATTACGTTTTTATTTTTAACACCAGTATATAATAAGAAAAAAAACATAAAGTAATGAAAATAACCATAAAAAAGTTTATGAAAACAATAAAGAAATTTCTTAAGAGAAATATTTGTGAATATTTAAAAACTTAAAATATGTACCTATAAAGTAAAGTACATCAAATATAATGAAATGAAAAAGTTTTCTTAGTTTTAAAATTAAATTAAAAAATAAAAAAAAATGAATTTATTAAAAATAAAAAAATTGACAATAATGACACAAGCCATAACAAAACTGCTTACTGCAAACTACATTCTAATAAACAAAAAAAAAAAATAAATAAAATAGTTTTAAGATAAAAAATTAAAAGGAAATAGGAAACAAAGCTTATAGAAAAATAACAGAAAAATCAATTAAAAGAAAAATTTCTATGCAGATAATAAAACTGAGCTGGTATTTCTTAGACATGATGGAAGCAGGTTCGGAATTTTAGTGTATTGTCCTTTTATCTTTACTACACTACAAGGAATTCATTAGTGTAATAAGTGTAAAATTATGAGTGATTTCGTTATTGAAATATATTTTAGGGTTTTTATAGTAAAAACTATTTTCCAGAACTACAAACTGTGAGATTTTTGTTGTTAAGACCGAATTCATGTAGAGATGGCGTGTCCCTGGCTTACAGAGTAATATTAATATGATGTACGGATGTTTCCCTTTCCGAAGACGAAATCAGGGAATGTGTATTTATTCAGAGTTAATACACTGATGAACGCTGGTAAAAATACAAACAATTATCAAGCAGAAATAATCTGGACAGAGAGGTGTGATTCTTGTAATTTTGAATGTGACTATAAAGATACAAGAAAACTTGTCCTCAATGAGAGCCAGGCAGCAATTGTAGTACGTCTCTCAGATTACAACTCAACAAAGCTAATGTTCAAGTCAATATTTTTACGCAAAATAATCAGGTATGAATCTTTTAAAGTTTTACATCACGTTGGAGTTATCACATTTGTGATAGCAAACGAACCTTCTTGAAAAGGAGCTATCTAGTTGCTTATAACACTACAAGATTTTGTGGATTACGAATATCTCAGTTATTCAGAGAGTATTATTTACGTATCTCTATAGTAAATAAATTAAAACGATTTCTAACGTATAAAGCGGAAAAGGGGTATCATTCTTTTAGTACATGAAATTGTTGAAGTGAAGAAAAGTTAGTTATTTAGTTGTGGTAGAGGTAGTACCGAATACTACTCAATTAGCTAAGATAGCCATTATGAATTCACAAATCCTCATAATAATGGGTAGTAAACAGAAGATCAAGCTAGAACCAGTCAGAAGTATTTATAAAGTCAAGAACCTGGCCAATGGTAAAGCTAGAGATACTGCTGAGTGTGTTGAAGAAGGGGGCTCTCACAAACTTGAGACTTCTGGCGAAGTCTGGACATAAACACAGCAGATGTTCTGGTGTTCTTTCTTCGTTAGCTGGTTCCATGCCGTCCGAAGGTCCACTGCCCTCTAAAGGCAGATATTAACCTAGATACCTCGAATTTGCTTCTGTGTAATAAGTCAGAGGCTCTACATTCGGAATAGATTGGCCATGTAGTCCTTGACCTGATTGCTGAGGCTAATTGCCTGTTGTTAAAAATTAACATAAAACAACCTACGATCGTAGCCAAATCACCCAAATTTCAATAAATTAACTAAAATTTTTGTTGTTGTCTTTACATTTCTATTCGAACTTTTCTTAATAGTTTTTTTTCGTTATAAGCACATCACTTTTGACAAAAAAAAATTAACATTAAATTATAAATTGTTATTTTTTAAATTAAAATATTATTGTGTGGTTACATATTTTCATATTTACTACAGATGGGTTTCATTTTGGTAATTTGTTTAGAGGACTTTAGAGGACTGTATTCGAATTGTATAGTCACTAAAAGGACATTGCAGAGAATGAAAGAATAATATTTTTTAAGCTATTTTATACTATTTTCTAATTATTAGTTTTAACAACCAATTATAAGAAATTTATGTCCCATTGTTATTGAGTAAATCATATCATAAATGGTACGTCTACCTTTTTAATATTAATATTGTATCTGTAGGCATCTTACCTAATATACTCGTATCGGTAGTAAAACCGAAAATTGGTGGTGCCACAGAAAGTTATTTTATTTAGTAAAAATTAGTGATGAAACGCAGCATAGCGTATAGCACCAAGAACCAAAGCAATAAATACAATTTATTTTAATTTAAAAAAAAAAATGTAATTGTATTATAGTTTATATTAATATAGCAGTATTTATGTTATTAACAAATAACATTTGTTCTTAAATTATTTTATTTTGTTTTTCGAACGATTTAGTTTTTTTTATAATTATATCTGTTAAGTACATCGTTATCTCATTTTCATTAATACGACTTTGTATTTTTTGTTATATTTTTCGTGCGCTGTGGAAAGTACAAGGAACGGATATATTTTATTATATTAAATATTTAAAAAATTAAATTAACTTAAAGCTGACCCTGAAAAAAATAACTTAATTAGAAAATATTTAATGATAAAAAGTTTTAAGCATGCGAAAAGTACACTAAAACTAAAATAAACTTCATTTATAGATTAAAATCAATTTTTAAATAATCTTTTGAATATTAAGAAACTTATGAGAAAGTATATATTATATATTTAATTGTTCAAAGTAATATTCACACTTTTAAGACAACGTTTTGTATATCATAATAAAAGGTAAAATTTATAAAAAGAGATACAAAAGAATGCATATTTTCATATTTACAATACATAAATTGATGAAGAAGTTTTTGAAATCGTCGTGCAAATGATGTTTTAATTGATTCATTTGTATTTAATTTAAAACAATAAAGTATGTAAATTAATTTAAAATAACATTTTGTGTTAATGAGTTTGATAAACATGTATCAGAATATTTATTGCAATTGATCCATTAAATTTTCATTGAATATCACAAAAAATTAAGGCAACTATACAAATATTTGATGGGATATAGTATTTTGTGATAATACTCTAATAGGTAAAGAAATCTCCTACTATTTCAAAACTATTAAGACATGGAAAAACAAAAATAGAAATCATTTTAATATATGTGGCTAGTAATATTTGCAGTTTAGATTATTTATTATTTTGCAAGATATTAGAACAATTTTAATAATTTAAATATTTTGTATTAAAATTTTTATATATATCAGAATCAAATAACTCTAATTAAATTGATTGAAATTGTTTTTTATATATATTGTAATTTTTACTAATCTATTTATAAGTATTTGGTAACACAACGGGCCAATATTTGAGCTTTCTTGGTACACAAGGCCGCCACTTCAATCTAACCTAACATAAACTATTTGCAAATATATGCTATATTTCACACCAATAAACCGGAAATAAAAGTTTAATCAAAATCTTAACATTAATTTATTTTTTCTTTTGAAAACACAAAATAGATAACCCTATATCGATGTTTTTGAAATATTTTTGTAAGACCATAAAATTGCTGTGTATCGGCAGTAAGTGCAGAAACACAATTAACTAGGTGATTATATGTAGAAATCTCTGTTGAATATGAGGCATATATTTCAAGAACCGAGAACCCTACCTTGATATGTCATATACTAACTTGAAGAGCTTATGTCAATATAAAAGTCAAACATATGATGATTAAATACTTAATTTAAAAACAGGAGCAAAAACAGGATTCTAGCACGATTACTGTTTTTGGAGGTAATGACTTTCTGATTGCATTAATAACTACTCTGTATCAGTTTTTATTGTAACCTTGTTGAACATGTCTATTGACAGTTTCTAGAGCTGGTACCACATTTAGTGATAATCACCTTATAAGTTAGTAGCGCATGGACAAATTTGAAGAGTTTATCTTAGTATAAACGTCCAACGTATGACGATGAAATATTTAATATAAAAATAAGATCATTGAAATCTAGCACGATTACTATTTTGGAGGTAATAACTGTCTGATTTCATTTATAGCTACTCTGTATCAGTTTTTATTGTAACCTTATTGAACATGTCTATTGACAGTTTCTAGAGTTGAAACTATATTCAAAGATAATACTTGCCGGATTTTATTAAAAATAACATGACATGATGTCATATTCTATTGAAAACTTGCTCTACATATCTGTTGCCAGTTTTTATTATATTCAGAACTTTATGCTGTATCCAATTAACATATGGTCTTATTTATTATAATCAGGTGTACATTATGAAGTGTGTAATTATAATTAAATTTTTTATAGTTTCATTTTTCATAAAAATTATTCAAATTATTTGTTTTTATTTGCTGCACTTAACGAAAATTGTCAACCCAAAGTGTGTTATCTTGAGTATCTCAAAGACCTTTTTTTAGCACTCTAACTTCACTTTATCGTATATGGCTTTTAATTAAGTTAATTAAACAAATTTATTTTTACGACATTGCACAAGCTTATGGCAAAATGGCAATGAAACAGTGGCTTCATGTATTTTATTTTCATTTAGTAAATGAAAAAACAAAAAAGGAATTGAAATTAAAATTTTATTTTAATAAACACAAACATATGCGAAAAATGTATTCCAGTGTCTCAGTGTTGAATGGATTATTTTGGTTAATATAATAAAAAAAAAAAAATAAAAAAAATACCAAATACCAAGTACCAAAAAAAAAAAAAACCAGAAGCTCGTCCTTTATTTTTCAATTTAAATTAAGTAAATAAAATCAGTCCAAATTATTTTGTTTCCTCTGTTTGTATGAGTGCAAGTAACTGTGAATTTTTAATGCGGATGTATTCTGCTTATGTTTATTTTAAAAATGAACAGCACGAAAATTGAAGTGAAAGAAAACATTTCGTGTGGTGGAAATTAAATAACGAATATAATTAAAATAACAATAACAACAACAACAACAGCAAACAAACGAACCAACGAACAAACTAACAAACAAACTAACAAACAAACAAACAAACAAACAAATGAACGAACGAACGAACGAACAAACAAACAAATGAACGAACAATTTAATACATATAATTAAACGTAAAAGCGTGAAGGAAGTTCGCTTTCGCAATCGAAAACGTAAGAATATTGCGAAAAACAATCGAAAGGATTTCTCACCTGCAAGTTACTTAGAAGCGCTTGGAAGTATGGCATTGCCAGTAGAGCGTTTGTGCGACGACTCCCACCGCTGCTGGCGTTCGGAAACTGCAGCATACTATCTTGGGCCTGCTGCACTAATTGCGATTGCTGTAAAACGGGCCAACAAATGCCAATAAAATTCATTATTTTATTACTTTTATTTTTATTTTTATTCTTCTTCTTATTCTTATTCTTATTAATTTAATTTAGATATTATTTTAAACAAAACTTAAACTCTTAATTGATTTAGCTGTAAGCTGTCTTAATTATATTTATATCTTGAATGAATAGCATAAAGGTAAAGGTTTTACATATTTTTTTTTAGTATAAGATACTTAAGAATATAAATAAAAAATAAATAAATAAATAATAAATAAATAAATAAATTATTTAAACATATATACATATATATACATTTATCTATATTACAGTTACATAGACTTGTTTATTAGTCTATTCAGTCTATTTTTTCAATATTCGATAGTTTTATGCAATATACAGGGTTACAGGGCAATTGAAGTGTTACCTATTCAAACGACTATATGTTTTTTGTGTGAAATTATTTTTTATTAATTCAAATTACAAAAATTTGTGGAAATAATCAAAATTTTAGAATAATGACTTTCTTCAGCGCATCCATATATTTTAAGGTCTCACTTTGCTTTCCAAAATGGCGCAGATGGAATAGTCAGTCCATCGAATTTGCATCTGTCGAATTTGAAAGCCATTGTGTGGACGAAATAAAATGTGGAACATGATTTTTTAACCTGGGTTCATACGAGCCAGGTATGATATGGTGCCGAATCATTTTGGAACGTCCATGATCTGCGTCCGAAATGTTTGCGTGCACACGGCTCTAGAGCAACTTCCATAACATGTTCCATTTTTACAAAAATAAGTCGCATTATCTTCAACACTAGGCTTAATGAAAATGATTGGAGAGGAAGGAATATTACTTCGGGTAACCATTCGTAGTGTCAAATGGCAGTGAATGGCAGTGCGTTCAGTTAAATAAATATGATCATGATCAAATATGATATGAAATTTTTCTCATCAGAGAACATAACATATAGTTTGGAAATTCGCCACGTTCATCTCGATCGCTTTTAGAGTCTAACTTTTTATTGGTTTGGTGTAAGATCTTGAATCTTAAGATAACTCAGAAGGTAGAAATCTATCTTCGTACTATCACAATCGTATTTACGATCAATTAACTCCTAACAATTCTTTTGAGAGAGAGTGCCAAAAATAATAATAATAATGTCAAGTGTTCCAACGACTTATTAAAACGACTCATTAAAAATATATTTATTTAAAGAGAGGTTTCAAAAAGTAGAGAACTACAACAATAACAATTTTATTTAAATCAATTGAATTTTTTTTTATACAATTGTATAAACCTATATTGGCATTTTTATTTTGTCCTCCTGTCTTCCGGCGCTAAGGTTAGTTTCTGGTATTTGATAGATTAACGTAAGGTCAGAGGGAATTAACAAATATAATTAACAAATAAAATTTGAGTTTTTAAATAGTAGTGAACTACTATTTAATTTTAAAATTTTAATTACTTACAATATTAAAAATTACTATTGAATATATAAATACAACAAACATTTCCTAAAGAACCAACGATTATGAATATTTGGCATTAATTGTTTCAATTAGGTGCTGATGATTAGTATTTGGAAATATAGTATTTAAAACCGTTTCGTATGCTAAGTTATAAATTCAATTAATTGAATTATAAAAATTTTGTTGTTGTAATTCACTATTGTTCATTTAGCTACGCATTCATTTCAAAAATTTGATTAATATATTTTTAAATTAATTTTATTTAATTTGTAACTGACCGTACAGTTATTCGAGTAGTACCAAATAGATATTCATCACCAGTAGTATTTGTAAATATTTGTTGCTTTTATAGTTAGTTAGTTGAAGTGGAGGAAGAAACGAGTCCTCATTCATCTTTCGAATTCTAAAACCAGCCAGAAGCATTTATTAACGCGAGAGTTTGGCTAATACTTATACTGGAGATATCGCTTATAAATTAGTTTTTGTTTTTATTTTTATTGTAATTTTTATTTTAATTTTTATATAATCCTCTATATAAATATCGTCGACATTTCAGTTTGCTTGATTTTTTCCGCAGAGTGAATTATAATTATAACTGCTCTCGAAAACATATAGAGCGGTTATATATCCTGAAATATGTATACAAATTCAGTTTTATATAATAAACAATAAATAATAAGTAAATCGGCATACTAATAAATATTGCTTCATTTTCCCACGGCAGAGCTTAAACGATTTATTCAGGCTAAGATCTGAGACGCATGAAGAGACATACTGCCGGGTAACCGGGTAACGGGGTGTTATGGTCAAATAAGTATGCAAGTTATTATTTTGCTTAATTGGTATTAACCCTTTTATGGAAAGGCAATCAACGCACAAAACGATTTTATTTTGTTTCTGTTAATTTTGTCAATTGTTCAAAAATTGTGGCATTGTAAATTGTTAATTAATAACTGGAATGCTATTAATATTGCATGTAGCATCTTTTAGAAGTCGGATCTGTGGTATACTGAAATGAATACTATTAAAAGTTGCCTATTTAATGACACATCCAAAACTTTTCAGTTCATAGGTATATGGACATAAGTCTTAATATAACTCTTATGCCTCTTACTATATTAATTCGTATACATTATATGATATTTATAAGATATTCTGATTGTTCGGATGCTGGATGTTTAATGTCTTAAGCAATTCTTTTTATTTCGCGCATATGATTAGTGTCTTAGTTAATTATTTAATTTTCATGATTATCAACAGTTATCGTTAAAATACTTATACTACCATGTTTATTGATTTAAAAATACTTTAGGTTCCTTTTATGCATATTCATTCAATATATATAAATTAAAAATATTGCAGAATTAATGTTAAAGTTGAAACTGATTTCCGAGCAAAATAAAAAAAAGAAACTAAATATCAGAGAAGAAACTATTTTCTTACTTTATTAAATTTTGAAATAAAACAGTGATATTGTGGAAAATCACAACAAAAAAAAAAAAACAAATCAGGATAAAAAAACGACAAACAGGCGAAAGCTGTTGAAACCTTAAATCAGCAACCTGCTGCGCAAACTTGATTTCGGACATAAAATCCTGCCGACAAATGAAGAAGAAAACTATCGAATTACTTTAGTAAGGAAAATAAAAACAAACACAAATATAAACATTTTAAACCTGTTAAATGAAAAGTGGACAAACACACTGTGTAGCGCGCAATATCCTTCGAAAATCCAATACACTAAGCAAAGAAGTTAACTTTGCTGATATAACAATTCCGCAAAGCTAAATAATATTTAGAGAGCAAATATTAAAACATTTCCTGCTGACCGAATTTCATCGAGCATTAGTAAAGCACATTTAATCATAAAAATAGGATGGAAAAGATAAAAATTCAAAATAAAAAAAAACAAAAAAAAAAACAAAAAAAAAACAAAAACAAAGAAACCACACAATAAAGATATATATATATATAAATATAGGAAAAATGTTCATAAGTGCTCACCTCGTCTTCCATGATGCTGCTGTCCGCATGTTGGACTTCACCAGATTTAGGTCGCCTATTGCGTTCACGTCCATTGTTGTGTTGCTTTCTACGTGAGGTTTGGGAACTGTAAAAAGTCGAAGTAAAGAGAATACGAAATAAATTAAAAATAAATAAATAAATGTTAAAGAATGTTTAAGGCAAAATGTGATTTTGTGTCATCATATCATCGGAGTTGATGGACACAATGCAACTTTTCATACTTGCAGTACACAAACTTACTTGCCAAGGGAATTGGCTAGGACAAGGATACCAAATGTGAAAATAAAATGTAAAAGTGTAACTTTATCAACTTGAACGTTGAAGACGAAAGCAATCCGGAGAAGGGAAAAAATTGTATTTTTAGGGAAAATATTGGGTTTGTGAAAACTAAAAAATGAATTAAAAATAAACTAGAAATATAAATATGAATATATGTAGTGGCTAAGTTGGCCACACTTGATTCTTCTCCAGCAAAATACAAACAATAACTATACGGACGGACAAATAAGCGAAACCATTTCAAAAGATATAAACGGAAATTGTTACTTTCAAGAGGTCAGCCTGCAATGTTGGCTTAGAAATGCAAAAATGTATAACAAAAAGGGTAAAAATGAGAATGCGGGGGTATGCAACAGCGCTTATCTTGATAAAATGAATGTGTTGCAATTTTTATTAAAAAAAAAAAAAAAAAAAAAACAACAACAACATATTGCATGCGACATAAACAGACAAGCTGACTGGCAAGCAAACGTTAAACAAATTTCTACAAAAGATTTTCCCCTACATTATATAAAATAAATGTATATATATATGTACATTTTTAAATAAATAAATATATATATATTTATTTATATATGCATATAGTGAAATACAGTTGAACATAAGTAAAAATAAAGTTCTTGCGAACGCAAATAGATGTGTACTTGGATTTATCTGCATATAGCCGAGAGCAACAGTGCGTATACGTATTTTCTTATATATGTTATATCATTCAAGTGAGCATTTAAAATATTTGATTTAGAAAAATACTACAAGTATTTCTATAAAAAATTCAACTTATTTTTCAATTGGAAGCCAAAGGAAATTTAATTTTCATTTTAAATTGATAACATAAATAAGTCGAAATTTAAGATATGTTTAGTTTAATAGCAATTTAGTCTCAAGCGGTGATCAGTATTAGTATTGAGTTCGACTTATAGTACATAAAAGTCATTGAAAAATTAGAAGATGTATAGTAAATTATTAAATCGAAAAATAAAGTATTTATATACTCTCACTTAAGCTATCTTGAAATGTTATCATAAGCTGAAAAAAATGTACTTTTGCTCTTGAAAAAGTTGACTTTAAATATTTCTTATTAAATAACCTTAAGTTATGTTATAGTAAAATAGGTCAATCTTTTTTTTTCTTGTTTGATTGGTTGATAAATTTTTCTTACATTAATTGAAACACTTTTACTGAAAAAATACACGTTTATATTCTAAAATATTAATAATGGTATATTGAACAGAATAAAGAATATAGATACTACACTGGAAAGATTTATTTTAAAATTTAAAGGCATTGCAAGGAAATATAAAAAGAATTGGTTGTTGTTACCTATTATAATTAGTTTTTCAACATTATAGTATTTATAATTCAAATATTTGAATCAAAAACTTTGAAAACCTTTAAGAAATACACGAGTATTAAAAAAAACAAATCTTACACAAATACTAGAATAACATATACAATAGTTATTTATATACAAAAACAAAGAACTATAAATGAAATATTTAGCAGATTTGCTATTTGAGTAGTTGTGATCTATTTTAGATATACAAACATATTCAAAGAGTTTGAACCAAATATTCGAATAAGTTTAAAGCAGTTTGCGTTACTCGGGAACAAGTATATTCGCTCATCAGCATAAATAAGCTGGAATATTTGTTTAAGCTTCATTTAAAATACTTTAACCACAAAAGGCTCAATTCAATGTATATGAAAGAATGACTAGGATTGATTGATAGCTTAAATAGTACTTCAAGCTTCATTTAAAAAACTTTAAGTTCAACTCAATGAATATGGAAGCACGACTGAGATTGAGTTTTTATATTACTTGGTAAGGTTTTTATAAAAACTAACGAGTTGGCAAGAGTTGACATATTGTTTTTTCCGTTTCGTCTCTCTCTGGCTACCCAACAAAGCATCAAATTAATATCATTTTAATATTATTACAAAACTCAATTATTTTTATTTAAGCTATTGCGTTTAGTATACACAATCAAATTTCTATTTTTTATAAATAAAATGACGCATTGTGATTTTAAAAATTTGTTCAGAAGATCCTATATAGTGCCATTATAGGATATTATAGCTACAACTGCTACCAGCTTAAGGAAGGTCTCTTTAAATCAGACGAATGCAGAAAATTGTGGTATGTTTAGTTCTTTTCTTGGTTCGTCGACTGGATTGGATAAAACGGATTGTTAAGAAACTCAACCCGCGAAAACACTCCGCAACAAAATAAGAAGTCTATAAGATTTATACGCCAATACGCCAATGTGTTTATAAGTAAAGAGCATCTTTGGATGTAATACCATTTGTACTGATAAAAAAAATAACAGTGAATGGATTGAATGCTTAAAAAATATTATAAGGAAATTTATTGTTTAACTAACAAAATAATGACGATTTTAAAGAGTGCAATTAATCTCAAATTAGCAAGAATTTTCAAACAAAACAATATTCTATAATGCAGTAAAAATAATTAAATTTGTTCCTTGGTGGTATAATTGCAAAATATTGTGAAAAAGAATATTTATTTTAATTTGTTATATTAAACATGTATTGTAAAATAAAATTTCATCAATAAAACATTACGACATTACATTTTTCTTGACGTTGTCTTGTTGCTACAATATATTATATTATTACTTAAAGATACTCACCTATTATTTCCTTCGATAGCTGTCATATCGGCTGATGTGAGAGGCTCAGTACCACTACGTTCACGTACAAGTCGATCTGTAATACATATATATTAATTATTTCTTTAATAGCAAAGATTGTTATCAACTTTTTAATATTTTTTTATCTACAACAGAAGATATTTTTCAAATTTATTTTATTTAAACAGATTAAGCTAATACATGAAAAATACATGAAAAAGAAAATACATAAATACATGACACCTATATACAACAATACTAAAATGTTTTCTTATATTTGTTAACTTAAAACCTTACTCTTAAATAAAAGTTATATGTATTTTAAAGTAAGAGTCCCTCCCGTAAAAATATAAAAATACGTTCTACATATGTATGAGTCGTTTACTTTGAAAGTGGTGTATGGTAAGTCCATTTTGATAAAAAATCAGTTACTGATAAAAATGAATATATTGTATTCATACTATAAACTTCTTATTTATAAACTTTTTCCAAAAAATCTGTTAAAATTTTTATTGTTTTTATTATTACAAAACTTTGATAGTTAATGTAGTAGTTATACAATTAAAGTGTAAGTCCACTTTCCTGAAGGACATACTATGAGTACTATTTAGTTCAAAATTATGCTACATGATTTCATTAGTGCATTTTTTTATATACAGAAAAATATAGAAATTGGCTTTAATGTAGCTTTAAGTTATTCTGTCCGCCAAGAAAGTCACAAAAATTAACGACTATAAACTTTTATATTCTAGGCAGTCATATCTAAAAAAGTATGCTAAATTTGCAATTATCGAAAGTACTATATGAAAAAAGATTTATTGTGTGTATGTCCTTAAAGACTATTAAATTATCATAAAATAATGCCGAATATATAACAAGTTTATTTTGCATGAAATGAATCAAGCTGATTTAGATTCTATAAAACCCTTAGAAGGGTTTTAAATCTAAAAACGTGAAAATATATTAGTAGTGAAAAATTAAATTAGTTGAAGATATGTTGGACAAGGGTTTCAAAAAGCACAACATATACAATGTTCAATAAAACTTTATTAAGTGAGAATACGGATCTTAAATCACTAAATTTATTGACTATAAGGTATAGACTAAAAACTTTGAAATTATAGTACTAACAGATGGAAAGCATCATTTCAGACCTATCACATTTGAATAATTAATAGATGTTAATGATTTATTATCATATATCTCACCAATATATCAAAACTTGATCATAATGAAAAAAGTTGAAATATATTAATTGTGAGAGTATAAATAATTTTAAAATAAAGCCCTTCTATTGTGATATTTTTTTATTTTTATTATTATTGAGGTATATAATAAAAATTTCATAAAAAGAAATTGGTTTGTTTTAATTGAGATCTTTTGAAGCCATTAAAGTATAAATTTTTAATAATCAGATTTCGAAAATGACTATAAATTTAAATTTATCACATAAATTTATTATTTTAAAAATACAAAACAAATGTAATAAGATATATACATATTTTTTTAATTAATCAAAGGCAAAACCTTATTTTTAATATTTCCATAAAAAATAAAATACACTTAAACCAGGAACTGTCAGGTTGGTTTTCCTCTACCTAATGGGAGAATGGGAGAGTCGTTACCTTCTTCGGCGTTGGCTGTATACTGATTTAAATCTATATACATACCAATGCCATTCCTGTGATACCAGAATGGGCCATCATTTGAGCTCAAGTGGGCTTTTTGGAAACAAGGCCGCCACTCCAACCTACCTACCCTACCAACACCAATTTCAAAGAAAACGGCTTATATATCACTGCTATGTTATTATAAATATGCAATATATTTAGTTAAATTTTTTTAGTTATTAAAACAATTATACAAAATTTTTATTACCAATTATTTGAAGAAAAAAATGAATTGACTAAATAGATTCTAAGTTGTATATCAAGTTAAACATTATTATTAAAAAAAAATAATAGTTTATAACTTAAATACTGACACTCAATATATAATACCATATATATTTAAATAAAATCATATAAAATAAATATTTTATAGAATATTTTATAGAAACTTTGTATGTGGGTCCTCTTCTGCCTTCATCTATGCTTTTTTTAATTTGTTCATTTGAAAAGTGAAGTGAAATTACGAGATTTAAATTCCAATAAATTTTATGATGAAAAGTGTCAACAGCAAGCAATTTTGTGCGGTTGCGGTATTGCATTAAAGGAGGATTTACCACACTTTTCACATATATGCATACTTAAGATAAAAGTCCATTCATAGTAAAAGTTTGTCCTTGTTAAAGCCACAGTGAGATCATAAACTCGATTTGGCTTCCTTAGAGTCTTAGAAGGAATCATTAAATTATGTTGCTTTAAACTTTAAACAGAGGAAAATGTACAAAAGTTAACTTTATTGAGTGAGGATTACGAGCATGTTAATGCAATGACCACAAAATTTCCCATTACCCTACATTTGCATTATAAATGTATGTATATTTTTAGAGTACATTTGAATAGTGATCAAATTATTTTGTTGTACACTTGAAATATTAAACTTTTTATTTACGAAATATATATACCCCAACCCAGACAACATGTGTCTCTCAGACGCATTCTTCCATATAATTATGGATTATAATGAAATTAATCATCCTATCGCTTTAAAATTTAGGAGGTATTTTTCAAGAATTTTATAAACTGTAAACACTCCTTCAAAACAAAAAAATTGCATATCATATTTATATGCCATATATCACTTAGCCATACAATGTTTGTCGGTCGGAGACATTCCTAAATTATATATTATATTGAAACAGAAAATCAGGAAGAAAGAATAGTAGTAAACTGAACAACATATATGAAAAAACTGTTTGATGATAGGACAGAACTAATTTTAATTTTAGAAAATATTACATGATTTGAATAAATATCAATCTTGACCCACAGTAGTTGTCACAGACATAACTATAATGTCTGTTTACGGCAATATTTGACCTTAAATTCCGATAAGTATGAGATCAAAATATGATTGTGCGACTCTGTATCTCCAAAAATGTTTACGTTACTTGGTAAAGGAAATTGGAGCAAGAATCCAAAAATTGATTTCACAGGAAGTTAAAACTTTGACAAAACAAATTTTTTATTCGTGTTTAGAGCGGCAGAATTTTCATTCCGAAGAAGTTCTTTTCGAATATAATCGTTTTTATTTCGATTTTCCAGAAGATGTACTAAAAGATGATCTTTCAATTGCCAAAATAAAATAGTATTGATTTTATCAAGCACCTCTTGTAGAGGACCAAATATATATATATATATATATATATATATATTATAACGAAACTCAAGGATCAGCAGAATAAGCTGATCAGCTGTATCAGGAAAAACTATGGAATTCGCACAACATTTACGGAATAGTGTTTTATGTAACTTCAAAGGTAATATATCTCGACTGAAATAAAACAAAGAAATCAAGAAGAGAATATTCTTGAAAATTATGACACAATAATAAGCGATTTCAAAGACTAAATGAATAAAGAAATAAGGTGTATTACAAGATAACATTTTGAAGAACATAGATATATTTTTAAACATTCTGGAAAGTTTCTAACTGCTTCCAACTGCTAACTGCCGGCAAAATCAGTTTTAAATAAAAAAACATAAATTATGCTACAAAAAATTGAAGTTATAGAAGCAAGTTTGTGACAAGTATTTACATTTTAATAAGATAAATAAAAATTTAATATACATTTATTTTCAACATTTGTGTTTGTTAATATTTTTTAAAAAATATTCATAATTTTTTAAATAAAAAAAAATTTTGATTGAATTTTTAATAATTTTTAAAAAATGGTTTTTGTTTTCAGGTGTATTGTCGAGAGTTCAATTATCACTTAACGCAAATTTATAGTGCTTGTGGTGCTTTAACAACGTCATAAAAAAGAAAAAAATTTGTAATTCTCATAAACTTCTAATATGGTTTATAATATGAAGCCCCAAAACTTGATGGTTTGTGTATATTTTGTTTAATAGATTAATTGCTTACTAAAATAGATTAGATATTCATATTAAATATAAGCGGTTTTTGCTTAAGGTCTATGTATTAAAAATTATTAATGAAACAGAGAACTGATTTCTAAAAAATAGCTTCGTCTTTTTTTTTTACCATAAGAAAATGTTTAAAGGTTTTACGACTTGATTGTATAAATCTTAAAAATTTTGATGAAATAAAACTTTAATATTACTTCATATGAGTAGTAAATTGCATGGTTGAAATCCGATTTGGTTTTATATTCTAGTGTCTTTTGATATCGCCGTTATCCGAAATATCGATTGATCAAAAGTTCCTATTATGTGTTGAAGTTATGAATGCTAGAATTGGAATTGCAACACATTTCAGTGCATAGGAAAACTTTAAAGCCCAGTTCACGTCTTTCATAACCATAGCAACAATTGGGAAAAATATTTAACTAAATAATTTTATCATTCAAAACACTTAATCAGATTTTATTTGAATGTGGTTATTGTCATTGTCTCTAGTAATTGTCATTGTGTGTGTTTATTGTCATTGTATGTGGTCATTGCAAATGTGTGTGGTTATTGTCATTGTATGTGGTTATTGCCATTATCATGTTTTTTTTTTTTATTAAAACTAGCATAACGAAATAGCAATTTAAAGTGTAAGGCACTGTCCAAAGTAGAGTTAATGCATTAGAACCCTTCCCAAATCTTTAAATTTTCAGTGTCAGACCTAGTGCAAAGTAGGATTAAAGTATGAAATCCGTACTTTAATCGTACATACTTCTCTTAATTGATCAATTATCTGATATAATGCACGATCAACCACTTCTGAATTATATATATACTAAGTTTTTTTCTATAAACAAAAAATGTTTCTTAAACAAAACGATCGAAATAACGGAAGGCTTTGTGTTTTGATAATATATTTAGTTTTACGATAAGTAGACTGTATATATACATGTTTTCACACCACATTTACATTAAAGTTTACTTAGCATATAATATAGCAACACATCCACATCTAATTCAGATGAAGAATAATATAAGTTAGTCTTCTTTATACTTTAGATACATGTATCCTATATATATATATAAAAAAATTCAGTTAATGAGCATTTATCATAATTTAGTCTTCATTTACACTTACATTCTATAAGTTTTATTTTCAAAAATTAAAATTAAAAATTTTAATTCTATAAATATATCTATTAAAATAGTAATAAATTAATTAAATTAAAACTAAGAAAAATTATTTTCTGTTACTTATAAAATATCCCCAGAAATATTTTCACTATATGTTTAAAGAATTCATAACAAGCATTAATTGTTATCTGAGAAAATATATGCCATTATTAAATTAAGTTAATAAAACTGTAACACATACCAGATTCCTGTCGCTCCAGATCCGTCACCTGCTGTCCAGGCTTAGCTTTCACCTCAATATGTATCTCTGCTGAACTTAGTCCGGCATGGCATGAATAAATACCAGCATCACGAAAAGTGATGTCTAGTATACGCAGTGCACCTTTCTTAGATATTTTAAATTTTCTAGAGCGTGCCAGTGGTTTGTGATCCTTATTCCATTTAATTTTGGTACGATTATATCGTTTTACTGGGCATTTGATTTTGACTTGTGTGCCAAAGAAAACAACTCCGGCACCACCCACTTTCAAAGTAATTTTAGACTTTTTTGGATCATGTTGTATATGAGTTGTATTACTGATAGATATAACAGGTTTTGGATCTTCTGGTGGGCATGATTTCACGTTGCAGGGCTTCTTATCTGGAGGCTTCGCACTAGGACACATTGTTTCAGGGCGCTCAATTTTATGCTCTTGTGCCATTATTTGTTTACATTCAACTTTTCTTTCTTTGATACCAAAGCCACAGGTATGCGAACATTTCGACCACTCACCTACTTCCCAACGTACAGGACAATCGAGTACATTGCAATACTGTCTATCGGCAGGTGGTGGTTGAGGGCACATGCTATTAGGCACAACCATTGTATTTTCACCACCACGTGTCACTTCATGTATGCACTGTACTTCACGTGTCTTTATGCCAAATCCACATGATTTTGAACATGGTGTATAATCAGAGTAGTTCCAACGTGGTGGGCACGGACGATCATTACATGTACGTACACGTGATTCTGGCTTCGCTTCAGGTGAACATAAAAATGGTGATACCACACGTCCATTATCTTCACGTACGCAATTTATTATTAATTCTTCAACACCACCTAAGCAACTGGCGCTACATGAAGTGTAGCCTTGTTCTCGCCAAACATATGTTTTGCCAGGTTCCGAAACGCCAACTTTAATTGAATCACGTGGATACTGATCATCGAAACTATGTGAGGGAAGCATGCAAGGGTCTTCAACACAACGTTCAACTTCATCATGTGGTTTTGGGCCATCACATAAAGTGTCATTTACTGTTGCAATAGTTCTTGAATATTCTAGAAATATCTTACATTTGTATGGACGTCGTCGTATACCTTCTCCACAAGTGACACTGCATGGTGACCATTCGGTTTCCTTTATAAAACTGAAAGTAGTATAATTTTTATTTTAAATCATATATCAGTATATCAGTTTATATATTAAATAATAAATATACTTAATTCACATATAATTCACATATATTCTAATATATTCTAATTTTGTGTAGGTTAACATACATTGGTTTGCAATGGAGAATAAATACTTTGATTATTTTGAGTAATTAATATATTTAATATACATATGGACATATCCCGCCATCTAGATTTATGCGACTGTATACTGCGAAGAAACTTCAGAAAGTTTTTTGAAACCGTAGTTAACCAAAGATTTCAGTAAAAGTGACTAGACGCCTTAATAAACCAATATTGATTAAATGTTTTAATGACATTGTTCGAATCTTTATTTCAATTGCATAGTGGCATCTATGATCATCAGAATATCGCCTTGATTTTTCAGTATATAGTATATCGAGCTAAAGTTAGTACTAAAAAATTTAGAGTGCTGATTGGTTTATAAAAGGCTCCTTGAGAATGAATGGAGACTTCACAGTTTTGCATATGTGCAATGTTGACTACGCTTTTGTATTAGAAACCATACTTCATACTTCATTAGAAACCATGATAGCTTCATCCTTTGATGATTTTATAACTTTACATCCATATAAGCTATATAACTTTACAAATTTGTTATAACTTTGCAAGCTTTCTGTTGCGATTTTCAAGCTTTGTGCGAATTTTGCCAGCTACTGACCGCTAACTAAATGATTACTTCTTCTAATGTCATAAAATTTTAATAGCAATTATTTGAAAGTTACTATCTTTAAAAATTTCATAAGTGAACTTTCCATTAGTGTTACTCTCAGTATCGTCCAGAGTTAAGCGTCTTGAATTAAAATCCGATTTACTACTAGGGTTGACGTAGGCACGTAGAGAGGCTAGAGCTGCTGACCTGTGCTTATATATATATATATATATAGATTTCTTCACATGTATGCAGTGTTACGTTTTGGTTACCGCAGTTAATAACTCTCTTTAATGCTGTATAGTATCTTCTGATACTATAATGTATGTTTATATATATATGACTAGTGGTATAAAAGAGTCAAAATCATAAATCTGCTAAAACTACTTTTGAAGTACACTAATTTTTAAATTCGTAAACATATCACTACGTGACTGAAAGTTTATAAAAAAGTTCTTACAATCTGAATTTTAGCATTGAATTTTAATTGCAAATATATACTTTTTGATTATAAACTAAGAGCTTGTATATAAAATTTATATAGTTAACAAAAATGAATATAAAAAAATGCTAGTAAATATCTAACAATTTATAAACTTAACCGCAATAAAAAGTAAAAAATATTAAAAGCCATGTAGAAAGAATGTACGAGTATAAAGATACTAAAGCAAATGGCAGCCAAAACTGTTGACGACATGGAGTCGCGTCTAGCTGTCGACGCCGCATCCTACCACGACTCAAATAAACTATGTTATAAAAACAATGAAAAAATGAAGGAAAAAAATTGAGAAAAGAAAAATCAGAATTAGCCTATTTGCCACGATAGCTGTTTTATCCATTTCCATTAAAGCGCAACCGAATCGACCTACTTTCCAAAAACTTCGCCAGCAGCAGCATCAGCATCAGCACCCAAAATCAGCAACAGCAGAAACTACATCATTGCCATCACACACAATCACACGAACATAACCAAAATATAGCAGAAGTTGATACAATATTTGCCAACTAGTATCACGAGTAACCAATTCGCAAGGCATCCAAGTCAACCGCCATACCAACAGACATATGCATAAATACTGATATATGGCCTAATGCCAGAACGAGCAGAGCCTGATAGATACGTAGAGAGCTGCTGACAAGAAACTCATAAAAAATTATATTTACTACATTGTCTATATAGTTCCTTTGGTTGTATATTTGTATATATTTATTTATTTTTCAGAGATTTCATTATAAATTTTTTATTACAAAAATCCAAAATACATTGGTTGTCCGAACAACTTAAACGGAATGGTTTTTATGAAATCGATAATACTAGAATTCAAAAGTCGCCACGTTGAGTGAACTCAACTATGTAAAGTATCTGCCATAATAATGTATGCCTGCCTGCCTGCCTGCTTGCCTGTCTGTTTGCCTGTCTGTTTGCCTGCTCGACTATGACTCACAGCAAATAGCGTAGAAGTCGTAATGAATTGTCGCTGGCGACAAATTCCGAAACAAAAGACGTCACAGAAACAGTAGCGGAAATGGCAACAGAAAACAGGAACAACAAAAAGTAACAATTTAAATAAAGCGGAAGCTCTGAGGAAAATGAGGGAAAAGTACCCATAATGCTAATGTTCATCGCTTTGAATAAAACTAGAACAATTAAAAGCATTGAAATGAAAATGAATTGCTGGATTATTGTGTGAACTCGCATTATAGTCAGTACTCACTACTCAGTAGTCAGTAGTGAGTAGTCAGTAGTCGGTAGCCTCTAGTTCGTAGTTCGTAGTTCGTAGTCCACAATGTAGTTCTATGCAAATTGTTGCGACAGTATTTAGTACTGTGTATTTGCTTTTAATTTGTCAATTAAGTGAGATTTTTGATTGGTTTGACTATTATTTCATTGCCCCTCATTCTGTGTATTTGAGTTAATTGAAGGCGAGAAAAATACTATTTAGCAGTAATGAAGCTTATCACACAAATCACCTCACTCGCACTTCTCGCAGGACGCTCAGGACGCTGCTTGCTCTATGGACTTATTAAGCACTCTTATCCATTAAATAACATTTCCTAACACGTCATCGCAGATACTCATATACAGACCGAAATCAACACAAACCCATAGACCACGTCTATAATCGTAAACAATTGCACTGAGCACAGCAAACAAATAAGCGTACAAGCCACTTAAGTTCATTAACAGCACTTAAGTGTGTTTGTTGCCTGCTTAGTGATGATTGTGGATTGTGTATGAAAAAGTGATTAGCCACTGAAGGTGTTTTGCTTTAAGTACACACTTCCGACTCAAGCTCCGTACGTAAATTACACAGACATAATTTCTTGCGCTTAGATGCTAATCGATTGAAATTAGGTGACTTTATGCTTAGAGTGCAATTTGAACTAATTCAATAATTTCGTAAAAGTAAATTCATATAAAAATGCTAATGACAAACCAAAAAAAAACAAAACAAAAAAAATTTGTTTTCTTTCCAGGTTGTTGAAAGCTTTAACTTTAATTAGTTACTTCAGAGTAAGTTCGGTTGGAAAACATTGTGATTCTAATGAGAAATTCTGCAGCTAATTAGTAGCATTCTGTATTACTAAATTATTAAATTGGAAATTAAAGTTTTATCGAAGAAAATATTTAAGATGCTTGAGAAGCTATAATCGATTGAGTCTATTTACAAACTTTATTTATAAAATATTGCCCATCGAAAATTATACCCATTTCTCCTCTATTTAGCAAGTTAAAGGTTTCTTGCCAAAGATTAAAAGTTTCGATGTCAAAAATAAATTTTGCGGATTTTCAGCAACTTGAATACAACTGAATCGTATGTCAGAGATATCATTCGACATTTAATAAAATGGACGATAATCGGTAAACGTAAGGGAACACTATTTATGGTGTTCTAAACGAGATGATTTTTCAGCGATAGAGCAATATGCAACCGACCATTGTGATAGTGGAAAATTATATTTTAGTATCTGGTAGTCTATTCCATTGGTCATTTTTTTCCATCATAGCTTTCTTTGAAGAAATCAATTGTTGTCTATACAGTTTTTCTATAAATTGTAAAAACAAGGAATAAATGAAATACTACATCCCAGCGGAGGAGAGCATTACATCGTTAACAGATCTATTGAAGTATGATTTGAAAAAACTGTCTGTACAGTTCTCGTGCAACTTTTAATATCGAATATTAGCTTCCATCGAAGCAGATTATTGCAACCCTTACAGATACTACTAGTCTCTTGTAATAGTAATAGCAATATTTTAAAGCACTTTAACCGAGGATGTGATAATTTTGGTTCTATATACCCAAATGTTACGAAATTTCGATAACACATAAGTGAAGGATTAATATACATGCCTTCTCCGAAATAAACCTTACGTATCTAATAATAGCAGTCTTTAAATAAAATTTTTTGGCTAATCGAATAAAAAAATGTGATTAATTTGTAGGATGTTGAATCCTTTTTATATGTTTGCTGGAATTATTTATGAAGATTTTTTTTGCTCACATATTAAGAATAAGTATTTAAATATTAAGATTCCTTACAACTACACTATAAAAATATGTTGCACGAAAAAAGTTAAACGTTGATTACAACAAGTAATTCGTATGCTACGACTCTGTACTTAATTATAGAAACTTGAATAATGATTATTGGACAAAGATAACTGTTAAGAGACACATTATCCTTAAATAGGTGGATTTTGTGTTC
The DNA here is from genome assembly GCF_002237135.1 of Teleopsis dalmanni. NCBI lineage: Eukaryota > Metazoa > Arthropoda > Insecta > Diptera > Diopsidae > Teleopsis > Teleopsis dalmanni. The sequence goes on along the minus strand of NC_051848.1, from coordinate 59,619,552 downwards.
TTGCATAGAAAAATAAGGAAGAGTGGAACAGAAAAGACTGAAAAAATAAAAATTATATATAATAGATTTATAGATCAAATTAGATCAATTGGTTTTTCCTTACAATTGGACAGTTTGATATTCTCAGGTGTCTAGTCCTACACATAGGTTTTCTACACATGGCGAGATATAGGTCACTGTTAACTAAGAAGATTAAATCTTTTTTTCAATCAAAACTGTCGCAGTTGTGGGGAAGACGATGGGAGTCACTCTCATCTACTATGTTTTTGCCCAGCTCGTACACAGCGGCGATTAATTTCTTTAGGAGCCTCCTTTTTTGAGGATCTTGATTAAGACTTGATATTGCATAGATATTAGCATAGATACTTGTAGGATTTTTGTGATTTTTTTTCTTATTTTTAACGTAAAATTGTACTTTGGTTGTTTCGTTTGTTATTTTAAATAAGGTTTTCAAAAAGTTCTATTATTTAATGCACTTGCATTGCCAAATAATTGAAGTCCATATGTACAAATTGATTTCATGCAGTATTTAACAAGGATTGGGTTCTGAGCAGGCAGTGCACCTTTAGTCTATTTATATCTATTTAAATAGATCTATTTATATGTTTTAGACTTATATATTTTAAAAAATTAAATTTTTAACACAAAATCCAATGCATATATAAAGTCCTTAAAACTAGTGGCTTTAGAAATCATGATTTGTGTAAAAAAAGTATTTTATCTTTTTCTCGACTTAATCTGTCGGCATGTCAAAGTACAAGGTTCTATTCGATTTTTTCAAAAATTGATTTTTCAATAGGCAAATAAATGCCAGTAAGTCAATTAAACCGTAACTTATTAAAACCTTAAATATTATTTGAAATTTAATTTTATTGAACAAATAAATATTGTTCAAAAACACTATACATTTTTTTTAAATTAACACTGAAGTTGTGATACAGATGTTTTTAACACGAACTATGGCTTTCGGGCTTAGTTTGGATCAGTGGAATGTTTTCCTTTCAAGAATAATTTTTTAAATAAATCCATACTTTATTTTGTATTGCTGATTTTATGCTATGATAAATCCAACACCAAAATTGAACACATTCTAATCTTCTATTAGCAACTAGACACTTGAGAGTTATTCCAATTATAGAATCACTGTAGAATATTCTTAGTAGAGCTCTTCGAAAATATGGTGGTTTTAAAACTAAGAGTGATAAAAACTTCAACTAAATCAAAAATCTGTTGTTTCTTCTAAGAGTTCTTGATAGTTGGTTCAAAAAGACCACATCTTATAACGGTTCAATTTTGTCCAAAAGGAGCAATGAAATTATATATATTGTGAGGTGACTCTGCCTGTCTCCAATCAAATATGTAATATATTAATTTGTATAAATTTTAATGTCTTAAAGAACTAAATTTATTTTTTTGAAATAATGAAATCTATGACTATCTATAAATTATTATGATTACTGTATATACCATAATACATTGAGATTAATATTAAAATTTTCCAAATTATTATTGGTGCTTAAAACTTATAAATTATTTCAGGAGGTTTAATACTTTGCAGCTAACTGTCATATATTTAGATGTACAGACTTTGTATATACTAGTTTCAATAGTAAAAATAGGTTAAACTTACGTCGGATCTGCAGATGGTTGTAGTGGTTCTGAGTTTTCTTTATATGAACCGCGTCCATTACTGGTCAAGCGTTGAGTTTTAGGTTCAGACATTTCATCATGATACAAACGATTAACCGAATGTTGTGCATATAGTGGTGGTTGATCATTATACGATATCGTTTCAGTATCCTCAGCACCACCAGATTCATTTTCGTCCATATCCACGTCCTCAGCATCATTATCGTCTTCCTCATCGGAGTCATCAATGGCAGAACTATCGCCAAACTGTTCATTATTCTTAAGAGTAAACAAGAGATAATCATTAGCAATTCAAAATGCAACAGCAATAAATCATTTTACAAAAAAGTGTGCAGAATTGTAATTAAGTTACTTACCGTCGAAATGGGATTACTACTTCCTATAATAATTTGACCTCCCGTAACACTGCCGCCTTCACAGGATATCCCAGTCGCGCATTGTTGTACGCCTGCCGGCTTTGTGTTGGGGTCACATTTTGCACTTAAGCTGCCATCAACTGATTTACATTCAACACCTCTCATTTGAATGCCATGACCACAGGATACAGAACACTAAGCCAACCGTATTAAGTTCAGCATACGCAGAATCGTCAAGTCGCAATCCAGAATTTAGTCATGAAAATCATGAAAGGAAAGAAAATATCTACATGAGTGCCACCGTCATAAACAATTTACTTAGAATTTTTATGCATTGTGGAATAAAAAAATTTTTTTTTCTTTAAACTTGAGAGAGTGAATAAATACATTTGGGTATGGCCATGGGTTATTTACTGAATTTAATGTACTCAAAAACACACCTAAGAGCAATTGTAGATGTACTCAAAATGGTAGCCTAAAAGAATCTGTTAATGTAAATTAAATGCTTAACAAGAATTGCTTTCCTTTTTCCTTAGTTGGGGAGAATAAAACTTATTAACTAGAGCCGATTATAGGAGCCACTCTGTTGGATGAAACGTTTCGTTATTAATGCAATTGCCACAGGGTCAGAGAGGATATTCACAATTCATTTCAGCAAGTTGTCCTTATGAGTTCTGTTCTTCTTTCCTTAAATGTTGCTTTGGGCAGACGATTGTTAGTCAGTATCGCAAATATAATAAGAAATTCAAACATAAACCAATATAATAATATAATTATTTCAAAATTTTTTGAGGTTGTTTTTACAAAAACCAAGAAATCATGAGTACATAAAAATCTATTTGATTTTATTACAAAAGTTGTTTTAATAGTACTTATAAAACCCTAGTGTAAAGTAAACTACTAAAAATTATTATACTAATTAAATTAGTATAATTAGTATACTAATTAGTAAATTAGTATAATAATTAATAATTATACTAATTAAATGTTGATTCTAAAATATCAGTTATTATTGAAAGTGTTGATTGAAATCACCCAACAGCCGGTACTGCGGCTAGAAGAGTTCTATTGTACCAATTTCATTATTGATTACACAAAGCCCTTTAAAGCTTTGTGAATAACGTGCAAAACTAAATCTAGAGAAGAGCTCTTAATCTGTTCCTGTGACAGAAATTCCATATAAAACAAGTTTCTTCTTTGCGTTATTATAGCTGGACAGTCACAAAGAATATGCATAGTAGTTTCTTCATCTTCGAGGAATAATCTGCATTTCGAATTAGCAGATAATCGTAGTTCATGAAGGTGTAAAAATTTGTATTTAAATGATTAAATGATTTCAATTAAATATGTATATATACAAATTCTTTATACATATCTTTAGAAAGTTCATATAAGTAACTTTCATGCAACGAGAATACAACATACGATCGATATTGAACTGAATGCTTTAGGAAGCCTATTCTCTAAAACCGAAACTGTGATAGGATACGTGAAATTTATATCAAAAAGTATATCCTTTATATGATTAAGTTATCAGTTTATCAGATAACAAAATAAACCAACATTACTGGATCTTATTACTATTATATGTTACTTCACTTTTCAACTGCACTAAGAGATAATCCTTACTTAGCTATTTAAAATAGCTGAAATATGGATTTACATATCAACATACATGTTTTCAGATTTTGAGTATGATGTGTCCATTATAATGGATATGTATTTATTATATTACGTGTCAGGCAATTTGTATTCATGAGTTTTATGACTAACTTTATTCTAAATATTTTAACCAGTTGTAATTTTTGCACGTTCTTCATGACTGTTACAAAGATGTCAATATGAAAGAAATCAGCTATGTTCTGAAATTTAAATTAAGGCTATTAGTGGTTTACGGGGCAAATTTTCTATTTCTTGACCTGCGTATTAGACAAGGGACTTAAGTAAAGTCGCTTATTCAGAGAAATTTTTTTTAACTGCACTACATATGTTATAAATCGATAAAGTGTATATATAGTTATAGATCTCGATATAATTGTAATTGCAATTGTAATTGCACTAACAAAATACACACAAATTATTGAACGTCAACTAACGCATGAAATTTTTAAATTATTAACACAAAAAAAAGATTTCTTCCTAGTTTCTACAAGCCTTATTCCACAGATTTCCCCAATCCATTGTTCTCTACTTCGACGAGATGGTTCGCTTTCCCCACTCCATTCAGCTGTACAATCACGGATATCTTACTCCTCTTCACAGACTATACCGATAGTAGTCTCCCTACCTCCCTAGGTTACGCTCTCTAGGTAGATATCATTCATCCCATACAATTAACGCTTATGCGTCCTTACTCCTAGCTTAAAGTTGTGATTACAAATACTAAGCTCCCTTGAATGGGAATGGGATTGGCATCCACTGTATGCTGTGATCTTCCACAACCATTCCTAAGAGGTGAATTTACTGAGATAAAAGTCTCAATAGAGTAATAACAAATATAACAATAGACAGAGCGTCTAGTATTTGGCAAAGGTTTTTATGAAAAAAATGTTAACGTTAAATACCGATATTTAGAAAACTAGACTATACTGGCATATAGCGCAACCAGATATGTTGTTTTAAACAGACAAAGAAGAAGTGTCATCATAGTTATGATAAACATAATTATCATCAAGCTCATATAAAATCATTGAATCTTCTAGTAAATAATAATTTGAATATATACATTCTACAATTTTTAACAACATCCAATATACTTGTATATAACTTAAAGACTTTGGTTTTTAAGTCTTAGGATATAGTTCTTCTATTGAAACATTTTATATAATTCATTATTAATATTGTTAAAAAGGGGTAATGCACTGCGACCTAAAAGATCTATTGTGCCCCTTAGTTGGACTAGAGTGTTTCTCTTAGAGCGATTTTTTTTTAATGAAAGAAACAAAGTTCGAACCCATTTTTATAACTGATTTATTTTTAATATTTGCTAGTCAATGGTTTTATCGTCAATAAACTCTTTTAAGTAAACTCACTTCATCTGACAATATTTCTCTAAGCTTTAAAAAAACACATTAACTTAAATAATTGATTTTTAATTTTTATTTCTTAAATTTATTCTAATGCAATTTTGAATTCTCCTTTTTTCTTGTCCTGCAGTTGCACTAAAAGTGCAAACAATTCATGTTCCTTTCCATTGCTCTCCATTTTTATGGCAATTTCTGTAACAAATTACTTTTGCTACCAAATCCCACTTTAAAGGATTTCTACAAAGTTGACCTAGTGGAATTTTAACACCTTTAACAGTTTGACCATAGTCGTGCTTATATTAAATATTTAAGTTGCACACTTACCCCACTCCACTCTTCCGCTTCCCATTTTGGACACTCCTGAACTATGCATTGTTCCTGTGCTGGCGGCTTTGCTGTTTTACACATGACATCCGAAACCTGCAATGCAGAAAATAAAATCAAATTAAAGTGAAGCAGGGAAAGCAACATTTACTTTAGTAACAGCGATTTACTCAGGGTGCTGAGAATGCTGTAATTTCATGATATTAGCAAGAATTTTTAGTGGCGTTAAACAGCAATTACCTACAATGAAGATGTGCTTGTTAGCAACGGAGTACAAAAAACAAAAAAAAAAACAAAAAATAAAAATAAGAGCAGCTAAAATTTACAGCAAAATCTTTCTGTTAGTTTGCCCAAAGCATTTTGGTACTACAAGTAGATTTGCTCGCTGTACGTTGTCGTATTATTAAACATTAAAATTTAAATATTAAAGTGTGCCTCAACTTGAGACAGCGCACGAGTATTCATATACGGAAAATTAACTCGTACATACTTCATAAGCCAAATTACTCACCCTTGTTTTCATGCCATTATTTTCTTCAGCACAGACGACTATGCGCTCACGATAGCCGGGGCCGCAAAGACGACTACACGCGCTCCACTCATCAGCAATCCACCTGAAGCAGAATAGAAATAAAGAAAATTAGATGCACAATACGACAAAACTGTGAGGTATGCAAATTGGGTACATCCAATCAGTAAACCGGCAGAAGTTACATTCGTTGGCATACGGAGTCGATGCTACAAAGGTAGGCAGTCAAATTAAGTTAACTCAAATTAAGTAACGTGCAATAGGAATATGAACTTGGACGAGGATAAAAAATTCATATCTGCACAAGTACAGAAGATATTCATTTTTTAGTTTCAAAAATAAACAAACAAATTACGAGAAGGACTTGTGGAATTGTGAAATTTAATTCCAGTCCTCTAAAATATTGTTTCTTATTCACCACAAAATGTGACTACTAGAGTTGCGACTGAAAGTATTCTTATTTAGATGCAGATAAAATAGATAAACCAATCAAAAGGGAATTACAGGTATAAACATTTAAGTGTATTAGGTTTAAGTATTTCCCTTTAATTAATCTGTTATTTTTATATATACAGGGTTAAACACATCTGCTATTCAGATTTTGATCAAATTATTACATCAATATATCGTTTAGTACTGGGTCTTTTAGCTACAATTTTGAAGATTTGTAGCTAGATAACTAGCACAAACCAGTTAATTACCTAGCTGATATATAAGAATTCTTTGTATATATATGATCCTATGCTAAAATTAAAAAAAAAATCAAGCGGTGACAGATCACATGATCTTCTTGACCCATTTACAACAATAAAACATGAAATCACGAGTCTGTAATATTTCTAGCGCAACGAAACCAAAACAGGGCATATTGTGTGAATTGTTACATCATTATGTTGAAAGCATATATCTTAATAAAAAATATCTTAGAATCACACTTCAGAAAACAAAATTGGTTATCTTGTAGCTCTACACTCTACACTACACTCTACACATACTAGTTATATTGCTCTGATTATTTTATTAGAGATATCTTAGTTCATGTAGTAAAAAGATATGAAAACCAACATGCTATATAATTGAACCAACATAAGTCGAGCCGAGTAAGTATATTCGGACCTGAGATCTAGTTAATATATGGTTAAATCAATCAAATTATTTTTCTGAGTGTAACAACCGGATTAGTTATGACACAAACCGGAATAGTTTGTGTCATAACTTCTTAAGTTTTAAATCTGGGGTGGTGGTCTGGGATTTTTTTCTATAGCATATACTCATTCTTTGTGGTTGCAATAGGACTCCGACTGTTATTAGTGGATTTATGTGGATATGTCCTCTTAGTAAAAAATATTCCTCATCACTGAAGTAGTTTCGATATAATAAATTTTCATCAACCCCTCTTGTTCGAGTATCAAATACGAGGGTCACTATTTATATTTTGAGCCTTGACATTACTAATTATTGTAAGGTGTGATCTGACGTTTCCATACGAAAGTTTGATATTATTAAACCTACCTTAGAGTTTTTGTCAAAAGAGCGTTATTTGCATTATTCTCAGGGACTAAAAAATGGATATAACGCGAGAAGCACTGTTCTCATTTAACATAATACCGTGTAGTAATTTTTTTGTTTCCGAAGCGAAAATTTTAACTTTTTTTTAATCGAATTCATCCGATATATCGCAACCAGACTATATAAAAAATATATTGAGAATAATGCGACAAATAGACGTATTCTGCATTGCATGCGTTAGGGCGCACTTTTAAATGGAGAAAAATAAATTTTGACTAATTAATGACTTTCTTTGGTTTTATGCATTAATATATTTTGATCGAAATGTCTTAAATAGGACAATATCTACCTGAAAAAAGTTCATTATCATTATTCTCAGGGACTAAAAAATGGATATAACGCGAGAAGCACTGTTCTCATTTAACATAATACCGTGTAGTAATTTTTTTGTTTCCGAAGCGAAAATTTTAACTTTTTTTTAATCGAATTCATCCGATATATCGCAACCAGACTATATAAAAAATATATTGAGAATAATGCGACAAATAGACGTATTCTGCATTGCATGCCTTAGGGCGCACTTTTAAATGGAGAAAAATAAATTTTGACTAATTAATGACTTTCTTTGGTTTTATGCATTAATATATTTTGATCGAAATGTCTTAAATAGGACAATATCTACCTGAAAAAAGTTCATTATCAATAAATTAAAGACAGGGACATAGCAGACAGGAACCCACAGCAAAAAGTTATCTAAACACTTATTGAAGTATAAAGTTTTTATTGTAATAACTTTTATTTTTGATATTAAGCATATTTTATATTCACTTTAAAAACAAAAATTCAAAAAATACTAATTAAATTTTTCTTTAATTTAAAGAACAATTGCCCAAATGGGTTTTCTATTCAGGGACATAATTAATTGAAGTAGAAATTGCTTTAAATTACCGCAAATTGAAGTTGAAGGACACGTATTTGTTATAGTTATATATCATTGTCTATTTCGTGAATTCTCTAAATTCTCCATTTGGAAAGTTGTACTCATAAGCTCATTCGATCTTAGTCTTCAGATCATCAAAACTGAAGACTAATGCAAAACTTAAAAAAGAGAAAGATGAATCTTTAGACGAAATTAATAAAATTGGAACTAAGAATGATTGCATTTTTGCAGTGATAAATATGCATAGGACTATTTGCTGGAAAAAGTGTTGGAAGCTAGAAGACCAATACGGCTAAGCGACACAGAACTTAAGAGTTTAATAAGGAAAATTAAGAGAAATCAAACTTCTCAAGTACAGTCAAAATAGTCCAATAATCCATGTTGGTCATTATCCAGTTAAGCAAAAAAATTAAATTAAATTCTAATTTTGCAAATGTTGGTCAATAACAGAGAAATGGTTCAGCCTTCTAGACCAGATTGAGAAATCAGACCTGTGATGAAACATATAGAGTCGGCAACCTTACAATATATAAAACATCATGCTTATTTAAGGCTGTATGCTATCTTATTGTTCGTATTAGTCTCATTAAATTAAATTAAATTATTAAATTATTGCTTATGTAGTGATGAGATATTTTAGCTTACATTAAAAATTAACTGGTGAACTAAAACTAAGCTTTAATCGTATAATAAATTATGGTTTAGCTAAAATTAAATTATCTTAGCGATAAGTCGATCAAATAATTTGCTTTAAGAAACTATAGTCTGATCCAGTCATGATGAAAAGTAATCTTCTTGGTAATCCAATTGATTACGTTTAAGGTATCGTTCATTGAATCACCTAACCGTAAAATGTTGTAAGGATTATTTATTTTGTGCTCTCTTAAACATTCTTTTTTTTTGACAATAAAAGACAAGTAAAACTCTTTTAATACTTTATCTTATGTACTTTTATTTCCTTACACAAGAGGAATTTCTTTAATCTACGAAGATATTTTCGTATGCAGACCGCAAAAATCGATACCAAGACAATATGCAAATATGAGCATATTTTTTACTAAATTTTTCTTTTCAAGAAAAATGTAAAAATAAAAAACAAAACCCAAGAAGTACTTATCATAGGCTGAAACTTACCTTGGCGGACATGTATGTGTGTTGCAAAATACTACAGATGGCTCCGGCTGGCTAAGTGGATTACACAAGGAATCTTCAACATCGGTTCCAGTAACGCGACTCCTGCACACAGGACGAGACATCTTATAACCTTGCGTGTGTATGTCGATAAGTAGTAAAGGTTATACATGAAAAGATATAAGGGAATAATTTTAATATTAAATCAATAAGAAAATTTACATCAAATAAAAATAAAAAGTTGAAATATACGCACCGAAATAATCATCTATGATATTTCGAAGTATTAAGCAAAGATTATTTTTGTGAAATTTTAGAAAATTCAAGAAAATTCAAGAAAATTTAATTTGTTCTCTTTTTTATTTGTACAGTACAAAAATGAAATCATTAAAGTATGAATTAGACTTTGGTGTGAAAATTGTTTAACAAACATATCAGCATGTAGACAGGCACACAACTGCAACGTCTATGGTAGATACTTCTAGCGTATCTCGCGACGCAAACCAACAGTTAAGTTAACAAAGGTAACAAGTTATAGTGACAACAGCAATAAAAAGCAAACAGAAGAGGAGGGTGGAAGTTTCTTTTTCGTACACATAATATAGAATGCAGAAATCTCAAGCGTACTTTAGCCACATACCTACCTACATCTCCTTTCACAAGTGTTGCTTTGAGGCAATTATGTTCTATTGAGTTGAGTAGAGTTTTGCCAAGATGAACAGATAAGAAGTAGACTCTATATGTCGCTAACCATAATTCGATTTCATTTAACACAAACAAATGTTCGTTCCAATGTAGTCGGATTTTATTATATGTCTGCTTGTCTGCTTGTCTGCCTACCTTTATTCCTACCTCTTTTTCCGTCCATCACTTAATGTAACCGTCTTAAATACAGCCTCACTCGTTTTTATACATTCGATTAAGCGAACTGTGCTACGTCCTTTGTTGGTATAGGAAATAAAAACGTTTTGCAAAAACTTTGTTCCATCTTCCGTAGTGTGAATTCATGTTCTTGAAGTGGCGATGATAGCATGGAGCTGTATTCTGGAATAGTTGCTACGACTTTTAATAATCAATCGCTTAACCAGAGAAAGGTATAATTTTCATATTCCATAATTTTTACGCTTTCACATTGACTTTTTTCCGTTTGACACAAATGTAGAGTGACTGCTTCCACTAAAGATAAATACGAGCACAAAAACTTAAGCAGTATGTTCTGTGTGTGGATTATCTCAGCTGAAGTAGTGCAAAGCGATTTCAACTTAGATTTACTGTGCTTATACAAATCAGAACGCAGATATGCAAATCGCTTTATCATTTCAAGGGAATATTGGGTTGGTAAAGTAAGCGTTGTGGAAAAATCTCAGATATGAAATAGAAAATAAACTTTTTTATAAACGCAAGGATTTCAGGAAGTTTGCGGTGCTTTCTTACTTTAATAGTTAGCTTTAGCTTTAGCTTAAATCGTATTTAGGTATACAAGTATTATAGCATAAGTAAGTTTTATTTAAAGATATTTTAAAAATGGAGAGTACATATATCTCTAGAACGAAATATTATGTTTTTCATTGCGTTGATAAGATATTTAAAGGTTTGAAGAAAAACTTAATTGTATTAAAGTCTTATAAATGATAAGCAAATAACTATGAAGATAGTTCTAACTATATAATATATTAATTAATTAATAGATTAAAGTACTACTATTAAACTACAACGTAATTTTTGAAAACTGATGCCGGTGAAGGTTCTCATATAGCGAAAAAGATTTTGTGTGTAGCATAAATACTACTCTGAACTTAACTTAAAATGTTGAAGAAAACTCAATTGAGTTCCACAACGTAAATCAAACTTCCCATGGCCTACTTTCTTACTTTTATAACTTTTAAATGGTATTTACGATAACAAAGAAAAGTTTTTTGAGGCAAAGACACAATCTCATTGTATTATATATTGGACTAGGTTAATTTTAAACTATTTCCTTTTTTCTTAAAGATAGTTTAAATCAATAGAATATGTATACAATATAATACACACAAGTTCAAGAAAACATGTATTTTAAACTATAATAACAACTTATTATTATAATAAATGATTTATACTTTTCACATAATAATCACACTAAATTTTGTTTACCGATATAGCAATAATGTAGTGTAGAAAATTATGAATACTCTATTAGCGATATTATATTCTATGGTTGGTACTGATGAAATCTTATGCATCACTTCATCAAACTGTGTACGAGAGACTGTTTTAATAGTTTATTGGCTGACTGATAAAAACAAATTATATAGGAAAAGATTAATCCTATTTCAGCACTATAACGATTTACTTATATATATGTATTTAAGATTTTCAATATATTTTTCCTTATTCAAAGCATCCTTTTAAGGTGTGCGAATGACTAGTATTGCTTCAGGTTAAATCTAAAGAATATGCCGGGCGATGAAGCATTTTTAAATGTATTCCTATTATTTTAGCATAGCTACTATCGAAATTTTACATATAACATTATTAACAAAAATACACTTTCTTGTACTCTCTTCAGAACAAGTTCTTGTAATCATGAAACACATTGGAAATACTATTTAATGTAAGTTCTTGATAGTTTAAAAATTTAATTAAAAAACCAATTCTTGATTTCAACTGATTCCTGGGTTTTTGATCACTTCGGCTAGTGATCATCTGGCTAGTGATCATCTGGCTAGTGATAGTGATATGGCTAGTGATATATCGCGTTTAGAAATTCCTTTCATTATGCATTATTATATCTTAAAAATGTTTAGAACCATCAATGAGTTTTTGCTGTTGATCGACTTTAAGCAAACGTAATATGCATTGTGTCAACACAGTTTCTTTTTAGTAAAATGTGTAATCCCTATGCTCTTTGAGGAATTGGAGTTAAAACTGTAAAATTTTGTATCAAAAGAACATATATTTTAGAACGTTATGTGACTACATTCAGTGATTTACTTGCATTAATTTGATCTGATATCGAAATCCTCTTAAATGTCAGTACTGACGAACTAAAAAATGTCACAATGAGTGATTTTATGACTTGATACGCAACCCAACAATTAATTAGTTTTACTCATCATTCGATATTCGATATAATAGCCTTACTGACGGTAGACATGTCGACCGATAACGAGTTCTTTCCAATGAATATTGATTTAGCTCTTTGGACAAATAAAATGAGGAGAAAGTTCTTTACTCATTGTAGTTGTATCTATGGGGCAAAAAAAAAATGAGGAAAATTTTCTCACTTCTTCCACTTGACAGAAAATGGATATCTTCGCTAGGCTCGTACTTAGTCATATATCTATTTGATATCACTAGAATAGGGACTAAAAACATTGCGTGCTTTATCAAAGCGACAACGTGGTTTCCTTAAGGTCATGTTGTGCAAAAACTCATTGGCTCGTCAAAATCGAAATTGTTGTTGTTTCCAATACAAATTATAAAATTGAGAGTGTGAGAAAAAACAAAATGTCGATTTCAACTTGCTCATGAGAGCCGAGGCTATCTCTATCAAAGCAGTGTGGTTCAGTAATAATTGTTAACATTTTTGACTTTTAGGATCACATTATTACAATTTCTGTGATAGTCTGTATAATATGCCAACGATAATGTTCTAGTGGAAACGAGTCTATTTTGACTAGCCTATGACTTTTTACACAACACGGCCCTCAGTTTCTTAGAACGGCTAGCACTCTCATATGTTATTTATCTACGACTAATAGCTATTTAATATTAAATCAATAATAATATGACAGATTCACGATATCTTGTTTCAGTTATATTGGATGTTGTAGTTCATTTCAGTAAAAAAGGATAGTGTCACAACAAATAAATACTTTATAAAGCCGGTTTCAACTATTATTATAGTATATAATAATAGTTGATGTGCAGTGACCGTTTTTTGAAATGTACTTTAACAAGCAATGTCCTTTAATTCTTCGTGGAATGTCTGCCGTTTTTTTTATTTTGTTCTTTCTTTTTACTAAAGTATTTTTAAGATACATATTTATTTAGATACGGTTATATACTCGCATAAGAGTTTATAAAGCCACGACATCTCTTTAAGCTAATTCAAATGAGATTTTAGGCAACTGTGTTTCTTCGGCTCTACTACCGCAAACAGGTAAAAAAAAAGATGCGATTATTCTGAATAACAATTCAACAAAAATGTTCATTTTCTTACAATCTGCCGTAAGACAATAATCCTGATTGTGTCCTATGAAAATCACAATCAACGATGAATAAATAAATTCGAATCACATTGTGTCGTTATCGAAAAACGAACCTGTATTGGAAATGAAATCTAAAATGTATCTAAAAGCAAATAACGAGTATTTGTCATATCATAGCTACGAGCACAGCCGCAGAGCCGCAGTTATAGCAATAGATGCACTACTCACCGCAGCGGCAGTACGGAACAGCAGCGATAGCTTCACTTACATTCGAATGCTCTTTGCAGGACCGTACATAACTACATAATGTAGTCTTACCTGCTAGCAAGCATAGTCATAAATTGCTAGATGGCGTCCTTACTACCCTACATGCCCTAACATGTACAAGTATGATATTATATATGCCGTATGGTTACCATGTATACTACTGAGTGCGTGCGTGTGTGTGTGCCGGCGGCTTTGTATTTGTGCTAATGGGGATGTTATCGTGTACGAGTAAAACAAACGAGTACGTTGTAACCATTTGCATTATTTATGCAGCCTCTGGCAATCGAAGTTCATATGAATCCGTTTCTAGTAGACCATATACATACATGAGGCAGGCGTAAGAGTGTTTGTATAAGTGGCAACAAAGACGAAAACCCACAACGCCAATAGACTGGGAAAAATAAATTTATATAAAAAAAATACTTAAATGGAGGAAAACAAGCGAGTTCATTGAATTCACACTCTCATAATTGTATTTGTATTTAAGCTTTCATATTATTTACGTATGCAGCGGCACAGCGCGATTGTCATTAAATGCGCCATTATTCTATGCAGGATTAAACTATTTACTTAAATGGAAGGAATCATAATTAAACGTTAACGAGTAGCAATACGTGGATATTTCATTTAACTTTTAATTGTTTAATACCAGTGAGAATGCATAATTTTAGTTCAGTTTGTTTTCAATTGTCCTGTGCCCTCAATGACCTCAATGCCAACTATGAAATCCGAATTCATAAAATTTAAAGACCTCAAGTGAACAGTGGATGTGTGTCAACTGAATACATTATTTTTATTATTTTTATAATATTTCCGAACTTTTAAATGGACTTACAAACAGAAGTGAAAATATAATATGATAGCTTAATGAAAGAAGTACATTATGACCTTTCTGAATTCATCAACAATTCAAGCTGAAAAATATGTTTAAAAATATGAACTCAAATGTGACAAATATTTACCCCAAACTGTCAGGAAAAGTAATCAATGTCAATAGTAAAGATGAACAAACTTTTGCGATGTATGAGTTGCAAAGCAACAAAATTCGTTTATGAAGAAGAATTATCTAATATAATCCTCTTAAAAAAGCTATATACTACTTTAGAACATACACAAAACTATTTACTTTTCAAAACATGGAAATAGATAAAAACTTAACTAGTTAAAACTAATCCAGTTCTCTGTCAGGCTTCCATTGTACTTCTATATGTACTATAATTTAAAGTATCAATATCTTCATATGAATTTGAAGATATTTAGTTTTAAAGCAGAGCAGAGCAAGCGGCTCAACAACGCAACATCAAAGCTCTGTATAACATTTTGTGTAAGATTAGTGGCATATATAGCACAGCATCACTTCCAATAAGAGTGAAAGATGAGACTTTAATCACGACAAAAACTGAACAACTTTGTAGGTTCAGGCAACATTTCACCAAACTATTTAATCCCATAAACCCCAAAGAGCTCGCCTCACGTATACCACAAAGTTGTAACTGATCTAGTCTCAAAATAGAATAAGTTCGCAACCATCATCTTTGAATGAAAGCATCACTTGTAAAAATAGCAACTTGTAATATAACAAATCATCGGGTTATGACAGAATACCTGCTGAAATTCTGAAAGTGTGTACATAGCACATAGCGAAACAGCTGCTCGAAATATTCAAATCCATTTGGATTGAAGAGAAGGTTCCAGCGGACTGATTACAGAGTCGCTATGTAAAAACTATTGTGAAGACATGCTACTCTCTATTACGTCGAAAGTTCTGTCGAGCATAATGTTAAACCACATTAAATTGAAACTTGATCAGCCGCTGAGGAAACAGCAAGTTGGATTACGTCCAAAACATTCGTGCAGTCCATACTCCAACTTGTTTTTGTCGACTACAGCATAACGTTTGACACCACTCAGATCCAAAGGAGTGCTTGACAAATTAACATCATTAATTAGAGCTCAATACGCTGATTTTAAACCTATAGTGCTTTAAAATGATGAACTCTGAGAGTATATCGTAACTAGCGGAGGAGTATACCAAGGAAGCTTACTTTCGTCTATCCTTTTTGTCATCGTCATCAACGAAATTCTGAAAACTCTATGATGAAAAACGAAGAGGCATTGGAACTCTACAGCACAACTTGAAGACGTGGCCTATGTAAACGACAGTGAAACACTCCGACAACAAGAAAAATTCCAGAAAGTTTAGTTTAAAATTTAACATCGATAAAACAAACTCTATTAAAACTAACACCAAAAATGATTTCACGCTGCATGGCAAAGCAATCCAGCAGGTCGAAAATTTTACCTATCTAGGTAGTATAATAATAGCAAGGCAAAGGGCGCATATTCGCAGTTACATCAAATATGGAACTCAGCAAAAATATCCTTTTTTGTAAAACTGAGACCATTTAAGTCAAACGTCATCTCAGTATTGCTCTATGGATGTGAAACCTGGCTTTTCACCGCCTTATTTATAGAAAAAATTTGAAGTTTCATCAATAGATGTCTTCGACGATTAAATAAGTTAAAAAAAAAAATGAAGTTAAAATATGCATTATATGTGATATATCATGTCATGAAGTTATATGTTGATGTATACCTGCTATATAATATAAATAACTTATTAGTACAAAAATAGAAATTATAAGTACAGCATTTTTCTTTTAGTTTGGAAATACAATGGAACTGAAACTATATCACAAATTCTAACTATTCAAGGAACTAGCAACATGTTGCAACAACATGTTCTGTAGCAAATTCGAGAGTACTGAGCGGACAAATTTATACAATACCAAGCTCCCGGATTGCTATCTATTTAGTAGTTTCAAAGCCAATTCAGTTTTAAGAGCAAAGGTGTAATTGTATTCCAATCAATTAAGTTATTCATTGGTTGTTAGTCATTTGAAGTTAACCTGTTAGTGCATATTTAAACAGTGAAAAAAAGACTTAAAATACTCGAAACAAATTTCAATAAATTAATTAAAATTTTTGTTGTTCTTGCTTCATTACTGTTCGAGTATTTCAGACAGAAATTTGATAAAATCATTCCTTAAAAAGGACCAAAGGCACTCAAAATTTTTAATATTATAGTAAATATACAATCATGAATTGAAAATTTTATTTGGTGAACCTAATACAATAACAGTTACTAAAACAAATAAGCTTAGATGGGTAGGACATATTATTAGAGCAGAACAAAATTACACCCCAAAACACATCATAAACAAACAGTGTACAGGAATTAGAAGCAGGGGTCGTTCAAACCAAGATGTGTAGATGGAGTTGATCAGGACGCAAAAGATTTAGGTATGAGATGTTGGAGGGTGAAAGCGAGCGATCGAGACGCATGGAGGCGTATACTACAGTAGACAAATACCCATGAAGGATTGTCTAGCCAATGATGATGATGATGAATGGGATTTTTAAATTTAGTAACATATTTAAACATACGTAGTATAGAGTCTCTATGAAATCTCTTTAAGGTGGCGTTATTTAACATAAAATATATTCCCATTAAGCACTGGATCTTAGTATACTATATTTTTATATGATTGTGTTTTTATCATCTGATTTCTTTGTTGGTTAGCCGAACAAAGAAATTAGCCGAGTAGTGCTTAATTTTTTGTAAAAGCTAATAATTTAGTTTATAATTATCTTAATTAAAAATTTTTTCAAACAAAAAAATGTTCAAGAAATTGTTTAAATAATTTTACTATAGTTTTGATTATTCTGTTAGTTGGGTCATATATCTTGCAAGATTGGGAGTGTAGATTTTTGAGACTAGTGAGCAGAACTCACTTTGTACTGAGATTTTATGTTATAGGATAACTTTGAAG
This sequence comes from Teleopsis dalmanni, assembly GCF_002237135.1. Taxonomy (NCBI): domain Eukaryota; kingdom Metazoa; phylum Arthropoda; class Insecta; order Diptera; family Diopsidae; genus Teleopsis; species Teleopsis dalmanni. The sequence continues at coordinate 59,601,794 of NC_051848.1, read as the reverse complement.
AGAAACGAAAATTAATTAGATACTAATTGTCAAAAAGAAGCATAATAAGAACACAAAAATAATAAAGATATAACAAAATTTTGGGTTGAGTCCTTTGCAAAAAAAAAGCTCCTTTAATTTGTGTGTTAGTTTTAGTTTTAATGCATGTGAAAACACTTGCAGTTGAAATACCAATTAATTCGTAATTACTGCCACCAATAGCGGGGTGTGTTTGTTGTCCTGAACACGTAGTCGCTGTCCGACTCGTGTCAACTTATAATTTCTCGTAATTACTCCTGTCAAATGTGTAATAATTAGCAGTGCCTGCAATTGACGCTGAAATGTTTGAAGCATTTTTCTTACTTGCTCACACCATACCACCGGTAGTATGGTATCACTAGGATACCGCCGCCATACCATGCCATACCATCCCATACCATCCCATACCATCCCATCCCATCCCATCCCATCCCATACCATCCTATCCATTCATAACCTACCACTCACCCACCGCGAAGGTGACACATTTTTGAGTTATTTGAAGCAGTTAAGTTGGCTTGTAATTGATTTTGTCAATCGAAATCAATCAATTCGGCTGAACTTGTCGAGGGCTACATGCGTTCTTTGAATGCATAAATAAGGCTGCGTTTGCGTTCCTCGGTGTCTCGGTGCCTCAGTGTGCGGCAGTGGCATTTATCAATGCTAAATTATTGACTTTGCTGATAATTTAATACGAGTATACGAAAATATGTAAAAATGCGATAGAATATAAAATACGAGTAAAAAAGATAAAATAGTACGAAAACAACCATTAACAATTTATGTGAAAATTTCTTTCGATAATTCAAGTTGTTTTCATTGTTGCTGCTGATTTTGTTATTCTTATTGGCGCTGTTGTCTTTGTCACGCCATTCGGTTTATCTTTTATTTATAATACCAAATATCTAAGTAACTCCTACTCAGGCGGTATGTATACTAGTCTAGCTATATTGGTATGGCATATTTTTCCTGCTAAACTCGTATGTGTATGGTAATTTTTTTTTTTTTTTTTTTTTTTGTATTATACAATAGTCATGGTCCTAATTGAACTTGTGCCTTACTTGAATGTGCGTGTTTAGAGAGTAAAAAAAGCCAAGAGTGAAATGAAACCTTCTTAAATAATATATAGACTTTGTGTCGACTTTGACTTCTACAACTCCTACGACATTCAAGATATATTGTTCGGCGTACGGAAGCACGCAAATGTAAATAAATTTTTATCGCAATTGAAAAATCAATGATTTTTCGATTACTGGATTATGTATTTGTTTGCTTTTCATTAAAATATAGAACTCGATACTTACAAGTATCGATAATAATGTTATTATTACAGTTTAATTAAGTAGTCAGTAGCTGAGAATGTGTTAAGTGCACCGAAGTTGATAACTCGTGCCTACGAATAAACCACACAAATTATGCATTTATTTTGAAAGGGAAAAAAAAGTTGAATGCGATTCCTGTCAATATATTTGTGAAAATTTATATTTATCTTACACATTAAAAATATACATTTATAAACATATAACATAATTCCATTTAATTTAATTGGTTTTGAATTGAGATTTTTTAAAGAGGAGATTCTTTGCTCTTATCACCTAAGATAGAATTACAAAACTTTTACTTTAATCTAAATTAAAATCTAATCTATATATATATATTTAATTAATCCTATAACTCCTAGGAGAAGTATAGGGCCGCTTTTAAAACAGTTACTAGTATTACAAAAAAAAAAAAAAAATTATAGTGGATTTCAAAAAAAATTGTTTTACACAGATATTTATTAAACTGCATTTGCTACTCATTAAACCAAAAATGGATTTTACATAGAGAGTCTTTAATCCACAAGGCTTCCTCAAGTACTACCTAAACTTACAATTGACAAAGGCATATATTAGCCCAAAGAGTGTGAAAATATATGTGTAGAACTAGTTATTTCAATAACCAGTATTCGGATTGTGGATCTTAAATTATTACTCAATAATATTATGACTATACAAACTGGGAAACAAAGTCATATATTGAGCCAAAGAGTGGGAAAATATGTGTTTAGAATTGGGTCTTTCAATAACCAGTATACGGATTGTGGATCTTAAATTATTACTTAATAATATTATGACTATACAAACGGAGTAACAAAGGCATATATTGGGCTAAAGAATTGGAAAATATGTGTTTAGAACTGGGTCTTTCAATAACCAGTATTCGGAGTGTGGATCTTAAATTATTACTAAATAATATTATGACTATACAAACGGAGTAACAAAGGCGTATTTTGAGCCAAAGAGTGGGAAAATATGTGTTTAGAACTGGTTCTTTCAATAACCAGTATTCGGATTGTGGATCTTAAATTATTACTTAATAATATTATGACTATACAAACGGAGTAACAAAGGCATATATTGAGTCAAATAGTGGGAAAATATGTGTTTAGAACTGGGTCTTTCAATAACCAGTATTCGGAGTGTGGATCTTAAATTATCACACAATAATTTTATAACTTCATACAAAAGGAATGAACACGATTCCTTTGTTGTGAATGCTAGGTCGGTATCTCATAACATTTACCCACAGCTGCAATATGGCATAGTTTTTATTACGAAAACACTTTCAAAATCACATGTCAAGAGTACTTTTTAAATGTAGGGCCGGACTTTTTAATTAAAACGCCAGAGCATTTAATATACCTGAACGTGATTGTTCTTTGTGTAATCATCGTGAAATAGAAAATATATGGTAAGTTATATTATTGAAGTATGTTTGATTTCCAGAGAACATAGACGTCTTTTTTTTTTTTTTGATAAAACACTTCTGTCAGAAGAAGAAGTTAAAGTCTTGTTAAGTGTTAGCAATACTAATTACCTATACAAATTTATGAAAAGTGGTTTAAGTTACAAAAGATTAATCATTAAAGAATTTATATAAATAATAAATAATAATGTTAATAATATGCAGATTTGTATGCCAATCTGACAGAACAAATATGTTATTATCAATTTAGTTTTTAAGTAAAGTTCTATAACAGGAATAATTTCTGTTGTCTGCTTTCTATAATTTTCTACAATTTGGATCATTTGTCATTAACGATCATATTGTCTTACTATCCGTGCTTAATTATGAAATTCTCTCCAGGAATGGAACGATAGATCTTACCTATGTGCTTAATTGCCTCTTTTGATGGCAACAACAATAATATCTCATATTTTAACATTAAATATTTCTTCGTGTTGTGAACTCTAATTATGTAAACTCTAATTAATATCGAAATTGGAATTATTATATGTATATATTATATATATTATATATTATATTATATTATATATTAATATATAGTATATATTATATTTATAACTCTAGGATATAATTTTCCATTTTATATAGTCAACTTCCATTTTTTATGAAACTTCCATTAGATTGAAATATATAAATCTCCAATTTATCTTAAATTGTCATAAAATTTCTTTTTTTGTTAAAATTTTTAAATATATAAATGTCCAAATCTCTGTAAATGCTGTGTCTAATGTTAATGTTAATGTTAATGTAGAGCCTTTTCCGAGTTAGTGCATCTGAGCACTTTTACTCTTTGATAGCTGAAGGGTTTCTGCAGAGTACCACCAATCTCACTGACTCATTTGTGTATTCTCGCCCCGTCCGGTTAGTGATTACTCTGAGATTAGATAGTGCTAAGTAGGGATGTGTTGTTAAAAAAATTAATTAAAAATAATGAAACATCATTCAAACGATAACAAATCCTTTGTAAACTTTAATTTTTTGATTTGTATCTTACTTAATACCATAGAATTAATTAGATATGGCAGATATTTTAGAAAACAATATCAGTTTTAATGACGAGTTAGGGAAATTGTGATGTAAAAATTGCTAAAGGACTTAAATATTTTTAATTTCAGACTAATATATATATACATGCATTAATTGCAGAGTTCACGTTATATGTAAATTATTTAAAAAATTAAATAAAAGTTAAATGAAACGAGTTATTATTTCCTATTATGAATTTTGTTATTAATTCAAATTTATTTCTTTGGCGTCTGTTTTGAAATATTTTATATGTATTTTTTATAAGTATTTAAGCTTACCTCCACCACAGGAGACAGAACACAACGACATCGGTGCCGATTCCCAATTATAAAGTGTTTGAGAACAGGAGCTGCCATCTCCACCGCATACTCCACAACCATCAATTTTTTTCGTTGAGCTAATTTTCAAATCGCAGCCAACACGCTGGAAGGAAATGAAATAATAAATGAATAAATAAATGTTAACACAAATAAATAATACTTGAAACATATCTAGTATTTACTGTTATTTATTGGCAGGAATTTCTCAAACAACGAAGCAAAATCGAACAACAAAACGCTATCTATACTTAATAAAATATAAAATCTTTCTACTGGAGAAAAATAAAAATAGATAAAAAAATTAAAAAAAAATTAAAGGAAATAATCAGCGATTTATATATTTGCATATGTACTTAGGCATATGAACACAGAGGAGAACGTGACTCCGGCTATGACAATTTTCATGCCATCGAATACCCAACAAGCAAATACGTTTTAAAATATGACTTCACAATCGAATTGCTGCAACCAAATACGTTTAAGTATTGGACTTTATAAAGTTTTGGGTATCATTTCATTTTTTTATTACAGGAATGGAAACGTATTCATTTAAACGACCTAAGTGATTCTTAAAGAGATAATCTTATGTATCTAGGCATACGTTTAAACAATACAAAAATTAACATATGAATTCCATGTTGATTACTTTCATTGAATATCAAACAACTAATTGATCTGTGGATTGGTAAATGAAGTTCTTTTATATTATAGCACCAACATACTAATTAAGAAATATGGTCCTCAACAATCTGATCATCACAATGGAAATTTTGTGAAAATTTGCTAAATAATATTGAAATTTTACAATTAAAAAAAAAATATAATTAAATAAATATTTTACTGCTAGTTTATAATTTCGTTCTAATATATCACACAGCAAGTGAATTTGTCAATAAAAACTTTCACAGCAAATTAACAAAACTCCAGAAAAATGTGCGAATATAAAAGTCAAGTACGGCTTCGGATCAGTTGGCTACTGAACGCTGACTCTGAGTTTCAAATTTGACAGGGCACGAGTTCGATTCCTGGTACTTGCAGTCTCAAAAAATTGTATTTATTAAATACAAGAAATATTTCCAAGACCATTGATGTTCGATAATTCGCAATACTCGAAACAGCTGTGTGGTCAGCCAAAAATTCAATTAATTAAAATAATATAAAAATAATTTTTGTTGTTGTTCATTACTTTTCGACTTGAATATAGAAAAAATTATTTATAAAATTTTGTTAAGCATTTTAAGCTGAATTAAAAAAACATCACGGCACATCAGAAATGAGAAGCTTTACTAAAATCTTCAATCACTAATGAAAAAGTCAGGAGTCTACAAAAGTAAAAAAAAAAATTGCTTTCATGTGATAAGGCATTAATCTACAAATACGAAGAATCACTCTTGCCTTAACTGATTAAACAAGACAGTAATTATTCTTACTCACTTTCAAATTTGATCTGTTTTCATATTCTTATTTTGGAAACTTTAAGATGTATAGGAACTGATTGGTCTATCAATTTAAGAAGCAATAAAAAGTACCACTGAAACGCAGCTTGCATCCCATATTAATAATGAGGTTACCTTACCTGGTATAACCATAAACTCAATTCTCCGATGGATATAATAAATTACAACTTTATGTAATTCTAATGAATTTGAAGAAATAAAAATACGTATTAAGTGTGTTTCAGATCTCTTCGGCACTTCGGCTCTTCGGATCTCTTATTTATTGGTTAAAAAAAATAAAATGGAATGGTTGGGCACGAAATAAAGATCCATTAGAAAAACAACATGCTCTGTTAACTATTAACTGGATCTTGATATATCGTTTAATACTGCCAATGCACACACCTCTAGTCACTTATGATTTGGTTGATTGTTTCCAATAGATACTCCGATTTAAAAGATACTCCGATTTGCTATAGTAAATGTAAAAACAACTTCGATGTCGTTTAAAGAATCGTTGAGTTTCTCGGTGACATTATAATGTTTTCCAAGCATAAAAACGTAAAATCTACCTTTTTTGCTTGTTGGGTGCTAATGCAGTCAGAAGTTCAAGCACTGCTGGTAAATACTTTTGCTCATGTCATTGCCGCCACAACTAACGCCACTGTTGCTGCGCAGCTTTGACACAAACAACACAAATAAATACTCTTTGCTGCATTGAAAATTAGTTAGATTTTTCGTAGCATATTCTTAGGCGCATTATATTTTATAGTATTTTTTTTTATACGCCGCTTCAGGCAATAAATATACAAAACGTAGGAATTATTTTGTTATTTTGTTACTTTTTGGTTTGTTGTTATTTTGTGTGTGTTTTTTTTTTGCTACTTTTGATTTATTTACGTTTATTTGTGTCGCCTCAGTACGTAAAATTGGAGCAGCTCGGAAATGCGTAAGAGCAGCTGAAATATTTGCCTACGAATTTATACACTCAACTCTCTAAGCCACTTGAAATCCGATATTACATGTAACCTGTGTTGCTCAGCCGAGCCAACAGTGCGTACACCGTCTTTACAGACGAAATATTTTATTCCTATTTGTGTTTGTATTTTTATTTTTATTTTTATTTTACTTTTCATTTTATTTTATTTTTATTTTTATGCTTTTTTATTGCTACGTTGCTTTTGGTTTATTTACAGAAAACCACATGACATATTGGCGTTTATTGCAACAAATTGGGGCGATGATTTGCGGCTTAACGAACTCAATGACTCATCCTTGCTGGATAGCACCAACCAACATACTGACGCAGGCCTAACCATATAACCAGGAATTTCTTCTTATTTGCCGCCTAATCCGTGTGCCTTAGTTATTGTGTAGGCTTACAATATAGCCAAGCAGCTATCGCTGTTGTTGTTGTCATTTAAGTCATTATTGTTGCTGTGGGGCGTATTTTATATTGGAATTTCCTTAAATGCCACAGCGACATGTGAATGCGCCACAGACACACAACTGTGTACACAATCGCAGGCACATAACCGCAAAATAAACAGAAATCCTCAATACTTTGGAATGCCTTAAAAATATAAATTTTTTCCAAAGTAACTTCAAGTATTTGATTTATTTGTACCTTCAAGGAAAACACTGATTTTAATAAAATACAAACGAGGATGGCAGGTTCAGGAATTCACAACAAATAAGTTTAAAGAACAAGTTTGAATTAGTTAAATAAAAAAAAATTGTTTAAGAAAACGAGATACTTTCTAGGAATTTCATTTATATACAAATTTCATTAGCACAAATAGAACAAACAAACAACGAGTTTTAATAAGAGTTAGTTACTTTAGAAAGAAATTTATAATATAAAAAAATTTTCTTTAAACTGATTCTCTCACAGAAATAAGTTAAAACGAACCAAAGATTTCATTAGATGGATTACTCTTTATATTATTCATTTCAAACAGAAGTTACTACATATATAAATAGACATATTTTAAAACCAAGTTTACTATTCAAAAAAAAAAGCAAACTAGAATTACAGTCTACCCCCAGATCGGTTAAGCTTAATCTCGACTTCTTATCCCTGTTTATTCACAGTAGTCAACAAAGCACTAAAAATGTTAAAAAACTTGTTTTATGACACTACACATTACCGTACAACAAGATCTGCCCAATCATCTTTCTACAATTCCCAAATAAATGTAAGATTCTGCATTTACTTTCTAATCTTTTGGGATGCATCGTCTGTTAACTATGCCTTTTCAGTGGAAGAGCACGGTTAGTATTATCTTGATTTGGATTTTCTGAAAGTGTTCATTTTCTTTGTTTTAGTTTTTCTGATGGTTTCTGAAGGCAGTCTGAAGTTTCATTATAGACTCTTATGGGAAACATCACGTTTCATAATTTGTTCCAATTACTGCTGTATTACACAGAGTCTTTTTGGAATTTTGAGTTTAGAATATTTTTAAAAGCTTATCTTTCTAGACATATTGAGCATTCACCAGTGTGTATGGCTCGAGTGTGTGTGGTTCGCAGAATTTACAGACTTTTTCTTTGCCAAAATTATTGGTTAAAACTTGGTACACAGTACTTTTTAATTCCCCTTTCGATCAGTATCATAGACACATAGCAATCGCTTAGAAGATTTTACTTCTTTAATATATTTACTTTTTGATTTACTAAATCTTTAGTAAATTTCATTGGAATGGTCTTTGGGTCCATTATATTCTAGGTCGTTAAGATAATTAACGGATCAGCGAAAAATATTTATAGCAATAAGTAATTTAATATTTGTTCCTTCGTCCGTTTGTTTCATATTATTTTTTTGACTGTTAGATATAAAGTAATATCATTTAAAATGCCAAGTAATAACGGAGTTCTAAGGAGAATAGATGAAGTGCACACAGTTCAATTAACATCATATATTCATAGATGTCGCTTTGCAAAAAATTTTTATTAAATTAATGCTACTTTATGCATTACAATAATAATACCAGCTGCTATAGGCTATTTACTTAATAATTACTTATCATATATATGGCCATTTATTCCTGATATAAACTTCAAATCCAAGTCGCAAAGCATCATACCTTTGTTCAATTGTTTCATTACCCAAAAATATCAAAACCTAACTGATTTGTGTATGAGTTCCGTCTAAGCGAAAAGCTTTAGAATAGTACAGAATGTATTCAGTCTCTTTATTTATTTTCATAAGTTATTTACTATTCTCATCCACAGTCAAAACAAGTGTATATTAGATTCAATCTCCGCATTTCTTCTTGCAATTTTTCATTTATTCTTATTGAATCTTCACATCACTCTCATTACAAAATCTCTTCTATTTCTTAATTCCATTCATTCTATTTCAAATATCATCATTTTTCCTTATTGCCATCGTTATGCTATGACAATGCAAGCTATATGTATATTCTGACCATTGGTCTTCTATGGGATCAATGGAGACCCGTTAGGGATTACTCCAATATTAAGTTCAAAATTTTTTGACATGAAAAAAGAAAATGTATAAAATATTTTGATTTAAACTAAGCAATGGCTTAGCTAAGGGTGTATATGCATACACTTCTATAGTACATTATTAGTTCACTACTATATTATTTTTTTTTTTTTTGTTTGTGCTGAGAAGGAGGAATGCTGTATGCGCTGTCAAATAGATCATCGTCCTAATGGTGTGCCCGACTGCCTAACATACTAATATGTAATGCAGGAACGAAAACACTCTCTCTTCGGAGGTACTTATTCCCTCCTCTGAAACCGTTATTGTGTTATTAAAATGTAACTATTTGCATTTGTTACCAGTAATGATCAAAATTTTTGATATGGTTAAATGAAAGGGGTAAATGCTTTACAATTTATCGGTGTAATATCGGTGTAATGCTTCTCACTTTTCATATAGACATTAATGTAAATACAGAGAAAAATTTTAAAATATTTCACTTAATTCTCTATACTTGAGTAATGCTATTTTAACCTCTTGGTATCTGGATGCAGCCATCAAACCGAAGCCGTCAGAAGGAGTTACTTCTAAAAGTTATGTTTGAAATGAATTCATAAATTAAATCGTTTTCTGTTTCATTATTAATTTGCATACGAAAGGAGACATTAACATTAAACAAAAATGTATTATTTATGATTCAAGGCTCCAGGCGGCATCAGGATATTTTTATTTAAAATGTTTCTCTTCACACATTTCAAAGCACTTTTTTTAGCTACCATAAAATGTACTAAACACATAAACATGGAACATGAATTGCACTATTTTTTCGAAAGGCTCCACCAGATATGCTGAAAAAGAACTGTGTAAGTGCTGTTAAGTGTATCCACCCACAGACATGAATCAATTCCCCAATGCAAACATATTAACGTTGCTAACAGCATAAAAAGCAACTAAACAAATTGCTTTTTATCACGACAGGTGGAGTGTAATCTGAGCATTACCTTGTTTTCATTGTTCGAGTGATTTGCATATATTTTGTTTGTTTTTCCAGCAAATAAACGGGAATAATAGGGAGAATGCGAATAAAAATCAAATTTTCTACACCTTTTGGTTGCACTCACCTGACACTTTCCCTGTATGCACATGTCAAGGCTGCCAGATCTGCATCTTGTGCCATCCTGCACTCGTGTGGATAATTGCACAATTACATTGGGTTCATCGTAGTGTTCAGCATCTTCACTACCCTCAGTTTCTGGGGAAATGTCATCTGTTAGATGAGCTGGTCGGCCTCTGGAAAAAATGTACGATTTTCAATTTCATCAAATTTTTTTTGTTTTAAAGAAATGTTGAATAGAAAGAAAAGAAATTATTTTCCACTCTAAAAGGTCTAACGAAAACAGATATAACATTTGTTTTAATAATAAAAATTTCTTATATTAATCCTTCTTCTTCTTAATTCCTTTATTTCCTTATGGAGCTTAGCACCTCAACATAAGGAAAGCAAATTACAGTCAAACGCATTCAAAGTTTTGAATAGTTGGCAAGAATGGATGGAATTGAATCATTTGTGAGAAGAGCCTGATAAAGTTTAATATTCCAAAAACTATAGAAAGTATTGGAATACATTCACCTTTCTAATCACAAGAATTTTTTAATTGACTAAATATCCTAGACCCTAAGATATTTAATGAATCTACTTTATAACATGGAAGCCCTTAACTAATACTTAATAATGGAACTATATCCTGCTCTCTAGAAAGTGCACAATGTTCTTAATCTTACTCATGAATACTTTTGTCAGAGAGCTAAAGATCTAATTTCCTCAAACTAAAGATCCAATTTTATACATCTAACTGGAACTGTGCAGTGACACTCTGCTTCTTCTTTACTACACCTACAATATTCATAAGGGAGAATTCCCAACTGAAGAGTATGGCTACTAAATAGCCAGTGACTAGTAAAAGCGAAATGGTAGACTTGTAGCTAGACAGTTAGCTAGCTTTTAGTTGTTTTCGGGTTCTGTTTATTTCTAAGCCCAATTAGAGAAAGGGTTTTTTGCTACGTAAGAGGGAGGAGCTTTAAGCTGCTTGTAACTTCATGTAGAGATTACTTAAGTTTTTTCATATTTAAACAATTTTTTCTATTTTGATTTTTGCGTTTTATAACTTTATATATCCTTTACATGAATATTGCGGAAATTCTAACTTATACTTGTGTATATGTTTGTAATACTGTACAAGATTTGTCAGACATCACTTAGGTATTATTGCCTTTTGATTAGCAAGGTGAGGATTTTAAAAAAGATAATCTATTAACTGTTCGTTTTCTAGTTTAACGTTATTGAGCTATTTTTCCATAAAAGTTCCATTCATATTTTAGTCGAATCAAGTGATACTTCCATAAAAGTTGCATTCATATTTAAGTCGAATCAAGTGATACTTTGCTTACGAATTTGTTTACTCAAATCGATAAAACCTTGGGGTGTATAAAATAATGATTTTATAAATTATAGTTCACACACTTAATAATATAATATAATTATAATTATTATAATTTATGGTAACATCGTAAACATAGTGACAATTATAAGATTTCAAATAATGGATTGAGTGATATAAATGACTTGGAAAAAATTATGTTCGACCATATGTCGATTTATAGATCGGCTTTGATAGTATAGCTTTATACTATCAAAGCTAATAAAATAAAAATACAATAGGGCATGATTGTTTGAACTTTCTAAATATATCACCGAATTTTAGTATTATGATGTATCTCAAGACAAAAAGGAGAGACAAAAGTGTCGGGGACTTTCTGTGCACTCAAATGAATCTATACCGACTTGAAAGGGAAAAAAATCGTTACTATATTTTATGTCTATGTCTAATGTGATGTTATACTTCGTCCCTTTGTTTAAGGGACAAGTTTTATGTACATTTTGTTATTAAGAAAGGTCTGTTGCTAATATATATAACATAGCAAATTAAAAACATAAATTGAGTTGTCGAAATTTGTTCGTTTACTTACCTACATGTCAGCGCACATGGTTCTATATAATCATAATGCGGTGTCCATTTGTACAATGTGCCATCATATGGCACATCGTTGTAGGCAGCACATTGGTGTGCCCGGAAGTCTTGCTGGTCTGGACATGGTTGCATATTGCATATGCGATAGCGTACATTTTCACCTTTACAGCCATTTATATTATTGCAACGGCGTATCTGCTGCATGATGCCACCATCACATGTGCGCGAGCACGTAGACCACTCTGACCAACCGGACCACTGACCGCCACCGCCACCGGCAAATGCAGCAGCGGTAGAGCCTTTCGCTCTCTTTTGCTGCAACATGCACTAAATTAATAAAAATTGATGAAATTCAATTTCTTACTGAGCGCTACTTACTTCTAATTCATTTTCCAAATCCGAAGCGGTATTCCATGTGTTGTCGAATGCTTGACTTGCATTCAACTTCCTCGCTGCTGAACCATATTGAATCAAGATTGTTAACTGCAAGTGGTCAAAAGCAAAAGGGTATTTTTTAATATTTTTGTAAAAAGTATTTAAGAGTTGCAAAAATAACCGAAATGTGAAAAAAATATAGAGAATGAGTAAAAAGTTGAAAATAATTTTTTTTATTTTGTTTTAATTTTTGCTTGCGCTACTTGTCCATCGGGTGCAGGTTTTAAACACGGCAGGCATTTGAATAATTGATTTTCGTCGTTTACTGTCAGTCACGTTACCACTTTGCATGTGGATATTATATTATATTATATGCCGAGAACACATTAACCCACTGTCACAAGTTGCCACAGTACTGCCAAACAGCCAAAATACACCCAATGAAAGGAGAATAACGTAAGAACTTCTCATTGTGCAAAAAGGTAAACTCACGGAACGCATTGAAACCAAAACTAACACACGACGGTAGCTCAACCTGTGGGTTTCTGGTTCACCCCAAACGCACACGCAGAATTCTTGTCATGCAGCCATCCCGGCAAGCTGGCAAGATATCTGCTCCTAATATTTCCACCTCGTCGTATACCACGACGAGGGCAATAATCGTGACATTTTTAAAGCATTTGCGAAAATAAAAACTACTATAAAAAGTAAAAATAAAAAATTACACGAAAAATTGGCTCCTTTTGGAGTTGCCTCAACGGTTGACTTGCAAAAACGTTGAGCTTGCCAGGAAATATTTTACGACCTCATGTGCAGCTCTGCTGGAACATTTTAACACTACGAATGGCCACATTAGATCAAAATTTAAATTTAAATATGTTAACCATCGTCAAGATGAACCTGATACTACCAAGCACTCTCAAACACAGACACACTCACATACGTTCATTTTCATATGGAACGAATTTGGCAGGGATTCGGCACGTGTGTGGCGTCTGCGCTAAATGCCTTATTAACCTCAAATTTAATTCGTTTCTGTCCCCATGAGTTGTGCTGTCGCTTGAGGATAATTGATTATGTTTATATAAAATTAAGGCGACTGTCTAAAATTAAAGAAACTGTAAAAAATTATAATCAAAAATTACACATTCACTTGAATTGACTAATTTCAACATTTCATAAGATTTATCTTTGGCTGACAGTTCTATGGATGACGTTTCATAGAGACATATAAAAAATAACAGGATACTGGGCTTCTAAAGGAGTGGAGGTCTACGAACATCACAGATCTTTTATGCTAGTACTTTTGTAATCTAATCTAATCTAACCTAATATGCGGAAATGTGGAGTTTCAGTATAAGGGAAGAAATAATGTCAAAACCTTTCGTTTGTCCGAATGCATTTTATACGCAATATTCCTTATTTTGAGGATCATTTTCATTAATGAAATCGGACTTGGAGAAACACTCTAATTCGTCTAAAGGGCACAATAGGTCTTTTAGGTCACAGTGAACTACCCGCTTTTGAATAATAATATGTACATTTATACTTAAATCAGCCTAAATGTATACTATATCATTACACTTTGTTTGGGACTACTTATGAACTAATGGCATAAAAACTGAAGACTACGTAACAGAGCTATGAATAAAACTAAGTATCCACCTAAACATACAGACGAGTCAGTTTTCATAGCTATTAATTTACAAACGGATATTACTATATAAAATGTGTATATAATGTGAATTCTTAAGAACCCATGGGTATGTGTCTGCTTCAAAAAAAATTTAAAAACTTTTTTGAGATATAGGTTCATTTATTTTAAGAATAGCTTATAAAAAAACGTCAACTAAATCAAAGGTGATGAGGTCACAAGGTTTGCCGTTTATTAAAAATATCCAATATATCTGTATTTACTAAAATTATCTCGCATAATGTTTCTATAAGAAATATATATATGATCATGCCATGTTAAATCTGAAATTGTTGTTATTTTCAATATAAATAAAGTTGAATATTTAGTACTGAGAGCAAGAGAAAAGCTTTAATTAAATATAGTCAATATATTGACTATAAGCTTCAATATAGCTTTCAATATAGCTTAGCCGGCAGACGACTAAAATGCCATAGCTGTAGACTTTACATATATAATATAATTGTTATTAATTTCAATGTAATACAACAAATTTAAAATGAAGTAAAAACAAAGCTAATAATACTATACCATACTATATATTGATGCTTCATATACTCCTGCATATAAGTCAAAACTATGCTACTCACTAATATATCCATTTTTTGAAAGCAAAAATTTGAGTATATTCATACAAAATCTATCCAATAAATTTATGCATAACTGAAAATGCAAGAGTAACAGTACAAAATTGCCATTTGGGATTTAACTGTCTACATAATAAGTTTCCATACTCAGGTTTAGCAAAAAACTAAAGTGGTTATTCGTTTTATCACGGTAGGCATAGTTTGACCTATAGTAAAAAAAATTTATCCAATTTCTTCAAATAGACATAATATAACTTATTGTTCACATTATAAACTCTATATGAGATATTATATTTATAA
The DNA here is from genome assembly GCF_002237135.1 of Teleopsis dalmanni. NCBI lineage: Eukaryota > Metazoa > Arthropoda > Insecta > Diptera > Diopsidae > Teleopsis > Teleopsis dalmanni. Next base: position 59,586,769 of record NC_051848.1, on the reverse strand, counting down.
AGTCCTTTAATTTTTTCGATGGAATGCAGTTTAGTATGTCTACTTAACTATTTTGACAGCACCACGATAATCAATTAAATGTCGGTATCCTTAAAATAAACTCCACAAATGAATAAGTCAACTTTAACCAACACTCAAGTGTTATCTGCCTTATAGTTGATTGTTTTATAAAAAAAAAAAAACATTCATTTATTGAATTAAGGAAGTCACTGGTAATATTTGGTTATTCCAAACACGTCCATATCAAATTGTTTTACTGCCTAACGGCTCGTTTCTGCTAAGTCCTTTTTAAGTTAGTCTAATCGAAATGTAGTGAATGTACGAGTAGAAAAAAGTTTATTGGTTTTGGATTTTAGCAGTATTACCAGAAGGTATGCATATAAGAATGAAGTTCAAAGAGTTTGTGCGTCTTTTTTTATTTTTTTACTCTTAGTACAAGCGAAAGGATGTACCAATATCTCAATCCAATAAAATTATGTTATTATCAAGCCGGAGTAATATTACCGCTACTCTATCGGCAGAAAAAATAAATTTCTTCAACGATTTTTTAACGTACTGTATTAATAGGTTAATATGTCAGGTTATTTTTTCAACATCGACATATTTTTGCATATGAAAAAAAAATGTATGTTCTGGATATAAACGGACATTAAAAAACGGAGACTAATATTTTAATTTGAGAGTAAAGAGATGAGACATCATACCATGTTTCATTAATAGTGCTTAATCTGCGTAAACTTTAATAAAAGATTTAATGCAAGGTAGGTAAGCATGGAATCCAAAATGCGGATACGATTTCGTATTTTTAAGTTTTTAAGTGTTATTTTTGCATCTGAATGAAACAGACAACTATAGCCACTGAGACCTTTTTCATTTTTATTTCGCAATCATTTAACACTTTTTTTAGTCTTCCAATGTTTTCGGTACTGGAAGCAGTTTTCAACTATTTGATATAGTTTGGTCCAACAAAAATCTTGATCTTGAAGCAGAAGGTAAATATATATGTCTAATAAACAAACAATAGTAATTAAATTTGTTGTATATAACTGAACGTTATTTATGGTAAAAATGATTTGCTATTCCATGTGCTTTTTCTACAACTTTGGACGAATAGATATAGCATTATCGAGATACACCTACTTCAATTATATGTTTGAACAAATGTATTGAACACCTTATTACTAACATATCTATTCAATAGTTAATAATTGAAATATCATATACAAATTGTTTTAAAACTTTAAACCACAATAAAAAGATAATCAAGCTATATCAGTTAAGAAAAAATGATTCAGAATAAAAAATACACCGAAATCCGTCGTTTAATTCAGGTGTGCATGTAAAAAAAAGTCGTGCCTAAGAAATAACAACAATGCAAGGTTTATTTCTGTAGATTTTTTCAAGAAGTCACAAATTGAATTTAAAACTTGAATAAACTTGATGGAAGAAATTGACTTTACAAAATACGAAATAGTTGAAGAAAAGCTATCCTATGAAACTAAGAAGGTGTTGAATAAACACAAAGCAACCAAATAAAAAACAAAGAGCAGAACACATTTCAAGGGTTGATGAGAATAATGAGCTCCTTATTATGAGCTGCCTTACAAATAAAGTTACCAAATATTGTCAATGCCAATGTCATATCAAATTCTTAAATCTCCACTAATTAAGACCTGAGTTGTTAAAGAACACAACATACTATATCCAAGGATTATCAAGCATTTTAAAAGAGATAAGTTTATTGTACTTCAACAAAAGAAAATCTATAAGAAAAACATTCCCGATAACAGTGACTACATAAGTCTATTTCCCATTAAGTCAAGTTTATTGATATATACATCATGATAAACAATCTCATCCTATTAAAATAATGGTTAAAATAATTCATTGCTGCTGCACACCTGCTAAAGTTCGTCATGATCTGAATCGAAGAGATTATTTTAAAAAGCAGTATAAAAGCTACAATGGAGATCCAAAAAGTTTTTTAATTATTTCAGATTTAAATTTTAATCTTCAAAATATACAAACAAGATCTTAGGCATTTTAAATATTCTTAACACTGTATTATTATTAAAATTGATTAATAAATTTTTAATAAAATTGATTAATCGCTTATCTAACATCAATCGTTTGCCTATGATATGCCTGTTTAATATGGGTTCCTTATTTCTTCTGTCGCTTTGATATTTGTAATTTTTACCTTAAACATCATCATCATTTCGAAACGCATCATTAGAAAGATCGTGAAATGGGTGATCTACAATATTGTTATACGCAAATATTCTGCAGTTAAAAAGATTAACCGATCCAAAGTAAATCAAAAGCCAATGTGAAGCTATCTGTTTGGTTGAATTTTAAAGCAATTAATTTGTCTTCTTAACTTTCTATCGTATTATATGAGTAATTCTGAAATGATGTGTCATTTGCTAGACATATCTAATGATTTACTTAAACGGAGAAGACTATACAAGGTATAGTGTTCCACTGAGATAATAAGATAACCCATACAAATTTGGCACCTCATCAAAACTCATTACAGCTTGGACAAGATGAACTCTATATCTACCTTAGGGCTATGTTATACACACAGATATATAACAAATGATCACGGCAGTTTTAAGCCCTTTTTGGTCATGATCAAATGGTGTCATATTATAAGTTTCAATTTTTTACTTTTACTACCATTTTGATACGTTACTTTTGTGCCTAAATTTAATAAATATTTATTAGGTGTAAATTCTGACATTTTTTACTGAGTAACACTGTTTTGACCAACATGATGAGGCCTCATCAACGTGACCAAATTTTAATTGAAATTTTTTTTTTCTTATTCTTAATTTTTAAATTTGCATTAAAAAGAACAACAATTTTATAATTAACGTGATCATGAGTTGCTGTATAACTTTACTTTACTTTTCAGATTTGTCTCCTTCTATTTATTATATATTCCATTCTCTTTTATTTTATTTGTTTCTTCTCAGACAGTAAAATGCGATCTAAAATTATCTTCATCAGCTTTTTGCCAGCAAAAAACTAATATTTTTTGTCAAATAGTGCTACTGTCAGAAATGTGGCAAAAGGTATTGGACCAGAAAAAATATGTGATATATAATAAATTATTTATAATATAACATAATTAGTGAATTTTAACGAATTTTTACAGCAAATTAACAACACTCCAAAATTGCGAACATATAAGTCAAGTAAGGTTTTGGATCACTTGGGTAATAAAAGCAGGCCACGAGTTCATCCCTTGGCACTTGCAATCTCAAAAACAAAAATTATTAACGAATAATTAAATACAAGAAATAAGTCCAAGACCATTGATGATGAGTATTTGGCAATGCTCGAAATAGGTGTATGGTAAGCCAAAAATTCAATTAATTAAAATAAAATAATAAGAATTTTTGTTGTTGTAGTTCTCTACTTTTCGAAAACTCTATATAAAATATTTATACACTATTAGAAAACCGACTTATTTAATTGAAAAAAAAAGGGAAAATTTTTTTCGAAACAAACTTATATATTCATGAAATATGGCTATTATTTTTCACTTTCTGATTACTGGTATGCTGTTTCAACCGGAAGTCTATCATAGTCTGATGGCTGGGATCTTCTTAACGCATTCTTAAGACGAAAAAAATTGTGTTTGTTGAAGGAAATTTAAATTTAAAGTCGGTCTGTGATTTTTCTTGAGTCAAAGTTTTCCAATTTTACTTATGATGCCTTATACATTTTTGAAATAACAGCGAGCCTGACACTCACTACCGCCTTTACCAATGAAATTTATAATTAATTAGTTGTTTTAATGAAAAGAATTTAACACCCCGTACAATACGTCAAGCTGTGCTAGTCATATATGGAGAGTACATAATAGTCCCATAAAAACTGATATTCCACTTACGAAAGGACCTAAAATATCATCAACGTAAAACTGTGGCTATGCAAAAGCTAAGCGCATAAGTAGCCATTCCATATAACATTATAGCCAATTGTAGTGAAAGGATACACGGGCGAACAGGAAGAGCAGTAAAAGCGGTGACTGTTAGTATGCAGGGCACATAATGCTTTATAATTGAAAGGGAGTAAAACAAAATGGGTAAAATGGTTTAGCATAAATGTAAGTAAAATGCGTAGCACCATAAAGACGTATCTGCGAATATGTTAATACGCGGGGCAGGTCAGTAATACGTCGCTGACTCCATGCTAAAGTTCATGAGGCTACAAATGAAAGCATTCACAAGTCAACTTGCCAATCTGCATGAAAGTTGTCGGGGTATGGGCAACTTCATCAACAGCAACAATACAGGTAAACACAATGCCCGTATATCCTGGTAAATATTCGTAAGTGGATGTGTGCTTGAGCGTATCCTTGTATCTGCTAGTATGGTATACGTATACGTATTTGATTGTTTATGTTTGGATTTATGTGCAAGATAAAACGCGTAGTATGCGTATGCGAATAATACTAACAAATGTAGTAAACATTTTTTGTTACGTTCTGAACAAAAATAGTAGCAGAGCACTTTGCTCCATTTTCAATTTGGTAATTATTTATTTATGAGTTGAAACAGTTTCAATAACTCACTTTCATGGATTCGATGTCGAATTCTTCACAGCGGATTTTTGCTACCGGATGCCAAATGCCAGTTGCCAACGATCCATTTAACGTGAAGTTACGCTTTCCAGTGAGTATAAGTAGAGACGGGCGAGCAGTGTACGAGAAACAGACAATAACTTTGAAAATGACAGCGGTGGCTAAAGTAACTGCAGCAGCCGCAACAGCAACAGTAATATCAGCAGCAGCAGCAGCAGCAGCAGTAGCAGCAGGAAGAGTGACTGCGGTAAAAGTGGGTGGACAGGTTAGCAATTTGCATTTAAAAATAAATTTGAGTTGGGTTTTGCAGAAAGCACTTGGCAGTTCCTACTAACAAATATCCAAAAGCTGTGCTAAGTATGCAGACAGGAGGCAAACAGTGGGTGGATGGCAGGTAGTGAACAAGTATCCGTACACAATACGTATGGAAGTCATTGCAAAATATAATTACATGTCTGCTAGTATCTGTGTAAGTTTGTATGCCTGCCTCAGCATACTTATTCTTCAGCCTTGTGTGTTGTCAGTCAACTATTCAAAGAGACAGCAAATGTCAATGAGAGATGAACAAACATAACGAAGGTAAGCGCGTTTTGTCCAAAAAAAAAACACAAAAATCGTTGTTTTTTTCAGAGATTTCAGCTTCGCTTTTTATATTTTCTTAACTGAAAGATACGCATTGTATTTGTATGTCATTTATTGTAGAATCGTACATGTTTAATGCCTATGTTATGCCTTTCACTGCCGCACCCCGTCGATGTGTCAGCCGGAGAAGCAACCTTGACAGGGGATGAACGTTAAAAATGGAAAGTTTGTCTGTTTGACTGACATTATTTTGTCATTAATTTTCGATGGGTTCAAAGCAAGGATTCCATTTATACAAACAGAACAAAAAAAAAAAAAAAACAGTTGTAAACAGGCACAGTTACATATGCATTCATACAAATGTATTTGTATACGATTGCGATATACGAAATATATGCGTAGTACTATATAAAAACCGCTTTATAGGCGAAACAAACGTATTTAGTTTTATGTGCATTTTTATGTGTATTTTACGTAAAACAATATTCAATTGCCTTATCAATCCTGTACCTTGCCTGCCTATACAATCCAGTCAGTACCTTGCCATATACACCATATTTATATATCACTTCGCAGATGTAAGCGATATGCATGTGTGTGTATGTGTGTGTGTGAGCTTTAGTAAAGGCATTCCTTACATATCTATGGTTTCATGTTTGCACGTCCATAAATTTTTATTTTTATGTTACATTATGTCAAATAATATGAAGGACGTTGCTTTCACTACTTGAAACGTTCAGTATATCCTGTGATATTCAAAAAATAAAAATGAAAAAAAAATAAAATGAAATAGTGTAAAACACATACCAACCACATCACGCGCGTTACTAAAGCAAACTGAATACGACATATTTGTACTTTTAAGCTAAAAACACACTCTAATATAAATTTGTCCGTCTGTCGATCTGTCTGTTTGCCTACCCAACATCTAGCCGTATTTGCATGTTTCATACTACAAATGGCAAATACCTTAAATATTTGTGTTTTAGCATTTGTAGGCCAACAGTTGTTTATCTCTGCTACTACTCGCAATTTTTGTCTGGTTGTATGTAGATTCGTTGACATATCCAAATACGAGAAAAAAATTCTTTTTTTAATTTATATACAATATAAAGAACTTCCTGTGAAGGGCGAATTTTATTAGAAAAAAAGGGTGATTTATAAATTAGCTATTTTTGCTCAAAGGACACAAATATGTACACCTTACAACAAAAAGACTATGTTAAAAAAAAAAGATAAGTAAAAATAGAAGTGAGTTTTCAACAAGGGAATAGGTAGTACCTACATAAAATATCAATTACTTATCATTCTTTTTAAACTTCTAAGCATTCAAAAACAATTAATAAATCAGGTATATATGTAAGAAGTATTATTAAGAAATAAGGTAAATTATTAAGAAAAAAGTGGTTTATTAAGAAGACAATATTTTAGGCAAGACCTAGCTTAAAAACCGTACATAGCATAATTTATTAAAGTAATTGAAACATTGGGTACAATAGACCCGACGGTCGCAGTGCTACATCGCATAGCATTTGAATCGAAGATTAAAAATATCAGTATATGAATTAGTTTACTAAATTCAATTCATATTAATAATGAAGCAAACCTCCTTCACTTCACCCGCACAAGCATTCAATGCTTAAACTGTCTTTAACACATATTAAGTGTTGAATATTTTGTGGTACTGATATAGTTGTGTCTGTATCAGTGATATAAGTCAAAGAAAAGATATTATATACTTTATTTTTTTATAAATACTAAACGCATTTATATTTTGAAAACTTTCTATTCTATAAATATTTTGCAATCGACTTTTTTTTGGTGTTGGATTTCATTTTTATCTTTCAACGACAAACAAAATTGTGATATCTGGAACAGTAAAAATCCATAAATTAAATTCAAAACTATATGTTGCGGCATATGGATTTTTACTTGAGGTTTGATAAGCCCATACTATTTTGAAATTAAGTAAAAACTGAGACAGTTAGTTCTAATTGGTATTACCACCATTTGCTATGTACACCATTTTTTTTCTTTGCGTGAAGTTGAAGATATAATAACGCTAAGCAATACATCCTTTTTGGCCTTGCTGTACGAGATATATCCTAGAAACGAAATTCACGATTTGGTGATAATAATTAGGATCGAAGATCAAGTGATTTATTACTGCTAAGATTCTTTTGAAAGTTTACACAAAGGATTAGATCTTGTTAATGTAGTTAATTCTCAAACTCTCGATCCCTAAAAAACTAATATAGCTCAACGGCGTGTTATGGCAGAGCTATTGCCAGCTATTCAGCTGCAAGTCGTTATAAATTATCTCTGATACGACTCAGTAGTGTGGAATGTTCCGTAGAGGTAATTAGTCAATATTAAAGAATACAATAATTTTTTTAAAATTGGTCTTAATATATATATTATTGTTAACGATATTTCGATTATAGTTTATAGTCATTTTTAGGTTACTAATATAATACAAATTTTTGTTGAAATATATACAATTTTTAAATTAATTTCAAAAATTTATGTGTTATTTAATATTGACCAATTAGTCCATTTAAAATACATAACTAAAAAGATGTGTAATAAAATTTTGTGGTGCTAGTCAAAACGGACCAAATATTGAAATCAAAGGAAACAATTTTTTTAATCTATATGATTCTCTCCCAGTTGATATTTCATGGCAGAAAAATTTAACTTCGATCACTTAGTTTATACATCAGATACGGTGAGTATTAGTGAATCTCTGCGAGATTGTTTGTCAACATGTTTTATCAGAATCTAAGCAAGACAACTGGATTAAAGAAAACTGATTCAATCCTGATATGAATTCGTGAAGTTGGAGTTTTCGTGAAACAAAGCTCACTAGAACACCCGACCAATACTAGACTTTTAATACAATCTTCCGAATACGTTCCGAACTGCAATCTTAACAATTCCTTATGGGAAGATTGTTTGTCAAGATTTATGTATTCAAAAATACAAGTTGAAATTTCAGAATGTAATTTTCTCTAAAGTAATAACTTATTCAGATCTTAGACATTGAATTATATAAATTGGAAATTGGAAGCAGACACAAGTTGGTATATATGAATCCTTCAAGTTGGGGTTTTCTTACGACAAAGCTCACTAGAACACCCGACCAATACTAGACTTTTAATACAATATTCCGAATACGTTTCGAACTGTAATATAAACAATTTCCTATGGGAAGATTATTTGTTAAGATTCATATATTCTAAAATACAAGTTGAAAGTTCAGAATATAATTTTCTATGGAGTGATAACCTAATAAGATTATAGACATTCAGAATTATTCGATATTGTGAGTTTATTTATTTGTTGAGATTTGAAATTATTTGGTGATTTAAATACTAAACAAAAACAAAAATAAATAATTACAGTACCAACAATTTATTTAAGTATATCTCATATCTTAAGTGATAAAATTTTGATTCTTTTTTTAATATCTAAATAAACTCTTTATTTAATTTGCTTCACGAAGGCGTAAAGCATTTCTAGCATTAAAAATTTGCTCTGAAATCTTAGACGCACAAATCGACAATGGCATCAAACGCCAACTAATCTAACGCCATTTAACAGACATAAGTACCCATAATATAATCTGTTATTATGGCTTACTGCCTTTGCTGCGCGTATCGGTGTTAAACACAATGGCGGCGCTGGTAGGGCTTCTTTTGCTTTTCGCACTTGTGTATTATCCAATTGCAGCTTGTGTATTCGGTCCCGGGTATGCACTGAGCAGTGGGCAGTGAGCAGTGAGCAGTAAGTAGTAAGTCTGTCTGTATGTCTGCGCATAGTCGTCTGAGTAATTGTTTGTAATGCACTGCCCATTAGTTCAGAGCTTTTTAATGTGCACGCAGACAGAAGTGGGATAACTTCAGTTTGGGCGCCGCTGGTTATTTAATATCTGCTTTAATAGATCTTTCTGTAAGTGTAGCCGAAATCCAAATTAGTATATTTTGTTAAATGAAACGAAAACTTACCATAAGTCTCCAAGCGACTTATTTAGTAAATATTAAATGCAGTTTCTATTTGCAGTAAAAAGCACAATACAAAATATATACCAGTTATCTATATTTAATATATGCATACTACATACTGTCACTAGTTATTACCATTTCTTTATGGAATTTTACTTTTTAAGTTCATATTGATATATTAGTATATTTTTTTATAGCCTATATGGGTTTTATATTGAGGAATATTACATTCTACAGAACTACTGTGTAAAATTGTATGTACGAGTTTTGCACTGCAGATTCAAGCTCCATAACTCTTAAGTATTTACAATTGATTATGTTGATTATGAATGTGTCATTTTATATATGAATAAAGGTTATTTTAGTGTGAAATCGTCATTTAAGTTCTATCATAAACTTAACTATTATGAGACAAAAACTTTTACAATGCAAATCATTGTAGATCCCTATCATTGCAGATCCCTATCATTAACTAAGACTGATGTACCTCATCAAAAAAATTTGAGTAAATGATTTAGAATTACAGTGTATCAATGCTCTGTATGAAACATTTACATTATCGATAAGATACATTAAAGAACAAAAAAAAAGTATGTTAAGTACGATGGTCTGCCCTAAGGTAGATCTGACAAATATATTATGTTCAATAGAAATAATTATAATAGAATAGAATGTTTGGACAATGAGAAGTTAATATACAAAAAGCATGGGTGATATCAATAAATTTGTAAAAATATGGATACCTCCATTTAATAATAACTAGAAAAAGGTAAAACCAAATAGACGCAAATAGTTTTAAAATTTTTAATCCACCAAACAACCCTTTTTATCAAAAGTTGTGCGAAGAGATGCACTTGCAGCTTTTGTCAATAAAAATACACAAATTTATTTATTATTATTTATACGCATCTTCACGCCCATGCTTTCTAGCTTAGTTGAAGCCAGTCCGCTAGATATTAGGCCTCTTACTCTAACCTCTCTACTTTGATTACTGGAATGGGGTTATATCCGCTATACACGCCTGCAATTTTCCATATTTATTCCTAAGAGATGGTTTTAGTGGGTTCAAGTCTCACATTGTGGCTTTCGATACTTTTGACCCACTAAAAAAAAATTTTAAAAAAAACTTTGAATTTTTATCAAAATAGCACTAGGTTGGTTGTAAAGAATGAAAAGTTATTAAGAAAAGAATAATTATAAAGCATAAAGGTATTAGAATACCAAATCCTATTATATTGTATATTTTGTTACATATCCATAAGTTGAGTACGTCATTGTGATCTGTATATATTTATATATTATTAAGAGGGAATGTGGCACTGCGACGATTAGGTCTACTATGCCCCTTTCTGGGATTAGAATAAATCTCTTATTTTTGCGTCAATAAAAAGTAGTATATAACCTATTTTACGGAGTTTTAATGCCACTTCTCTAAGTATAAACATTTCCAGGAGTATATTTTGTGTGTGCATTAGCGTAGGGTTTTCTAATAGCACATGTGTGGCTGACTCTTCATGCTCTTCGCCGAATCTATATTTTGCATCCATAAACCCAGTCTTGTGAGATATAAAATATATTAACTAGATGTCATTACTTATAAAATAGAAAAAATAGAGGTGTTTTTATATTACTGGCAGGCACTATTATCTTCTGAGTTATTAGACTTCTAGACTTGGTATATGTGTGCTATATGTGTTAAGTATATTTCTTTTCAATAACCTAAGGAAACTATGAGAATTAAATAACTAATGCCAAATCAGAATATGATATGACACGAAATTTGGGTGGAGTTGTTAATTGAACTCATAGATCGATCCTCCATAGCCGACCAGTCAGTTGTCTGTTGGTGATATTTAACCTTTCGCATAATAAAAACTATCGATTTTTTTCAATTGAGTTTAAATTCGATGCAACATACTTCTATTTAAAAAGAAATCGTTCTAGACCAGCCTTGTGGAAGTTAAGTTAAGGTATTTATTTGATTTTAATATTGTATTTCATGTTGTTTTTTTTCTCAATTTTTTTTTTCTTGTCAATACAATGAATATAAGTATTCAACTGGCTTTCGCAATATATTTAAATTCAATTGATTTGCCACAAATATATTTTTAGACAAATCAATATAGTGTGGCAAAAGTCCTTTTTACATTTCATTTCCTCGGTTAGCGAAGGGTTGGAGCAATTGAAAGATTTAATCTTGAAACCAATTTGTCCAAGTGTTGCTATCCTTAATGAAATGAATTGAGTGAATGCTCCAAACACACAACTAGACACGTAGACGCATATCAACAAAAAAAATAAATAAAGTTGGAAACAAAAAAATAAAAGGGTAAGTTAGAGAGAGAAAAAAAAAGAATTATCTAAGAAAAAAGGATTCGTGTTGTACGCAATCAAGTGGGATTTGAGTTTAGAATCCTTTGTGTGCCTTTTTTGCTTCTCTAACTGAACACCAACCAGCCAAGCGGAGCAACTTTTTGGAGTGGATTTATTATTTCGAGTAGTAAATACTTTGTGCGAAATTTCTGCGATTTCATCTTATTTTGTTGTTGAGTTGGTCTTAACCTTTTTGTTGTTGTTGTTGCTGTTGTTGTTGCGCCAGTACTTTTCCTGTTGCTGCTGCTGCTACTACTGCTACTATTGCTGTTGCTGCTGGTGTTGCTGGTATTTTTATTTTCCTGCTGTTGCAAATCCTTTTGAATGATTGGTGTTACTTTTCCTTTTTCTTTGTTTTGTATCCTTCTTTGTGGGACGTTATTTAACTTAGTATTGCGTCGATTTTTCTTCTTATTTCAATTGTTCATAACCTTTTTTCTCGTCTTACGTATATTTAATAATTTTTTTATATATTTTGGATTGTTTCATGAGTAGGTAAACCTAATTACATTGCAAATTTACGTAATGATGAGATGGTGAAGTTGGACAATATTGGATAATCCGTTTCTTCAACATTTATTTCAATATTTTCCAATCGAGTTAATGACTGCACGACATGGAATAATTTTGGACATGCTAAAGTAAAGTCTTTCGTGTTGTCGTGCTCGCAAATCTGACAGGATAAATAGTCGCACTATCGATAGAAACTTCGGTAGAAAAGTAACGAAAATGACGAAAAACAATAAAATGGAATAAAATTTATCTGCAGATAACCTCACAAATAGATTCGAGTACATGTATCCAAATTGAAAAGTACAAACAAAATAAAATTGATACAATAAAAAAGAAAAGAAAAATGTCAACTGTAGTCTTCTCTACCCATGTATGTTAATGGGAACAAGAGTTTTTTATGTAGTCTTGCATTGCATTTCGAGCAGCACTTTTACAAAATTATTTTATCAATGTCAACAGCAATGATTACAATTCTTTTGATTTGACAACAATGGATCTGTTTCGAAACTTCGAATGAAACCAGCAGCAAAAAAAAATACAAAAAAAAAAACAAAAACATTTGTTAATTATCTGAATGCAAAAATGTGTACTTGGTCATACGTATAGATGATTAATTATTCCGAACCTATTCAAACCTTTTATTACTTGAGTCTATACTGGAAAGTGTTAAGGATACCAAAAACTTTTCAAAAAAAATCTTTAAAAACGTCAAAAATTCCATTAAGTCATTACAAAAAGTTGCAAGAAACTTATAAAATTATATCCATTTGTTTGTCGGTTAGTGCAATTGGAGTTAAGTTTCAGATCTCTTAATATAAAGGTTATAAGCATTTGGGTATCCTTCTAAAATCTATTATTTAAAACTTTCTAATTGTTTTGTTTAAACTTTTAATTTTGTGCAGTATTTGAATCTGCCCAAATTTCTGTAGAAATAAATGGAAATTTTCACAATTTACAACCTAGATTAGTAGATTTATTTTTAGTAGCAGTTTGTGTGACAGAAATAACTCATTATCAATAAGATAACAAAAAAAATTGTGCCCTATATACCACCTGTAATCAGTAAAGAAGACATCTAACATATTACTTTGTACATATCCTTGGTTAAGATGCCAAGATGAATCAAGTTAAAGTGTGTCGTACTGAATATATATATATTTGTCAGGTGATATTCATTGTTTTTATGTCAATAGATACTTTCTTCAATCAATGCATGAGGAATCAGTCATGAAAAACAAAATATGTATTCTTTAAAAAAAATGATCGCACCGCCTTTCGAGATAACAGACTTTCTAATCATTAAAACATTTTTCAAACGGTTTTATTGGAATCGACTTCAGTACTAGTTGTGAAAATTTTTTTATGTCATCTACCAACTGATGACCGTTTCCTCCAAGTGGTAACTGCACTCAGACAACTGATATTCCTATGGGACAAAAATGAGATGTCTTTTTCAAGTTTTTAATTTTTTAACGGTTTCAAGTTAATTTCGGTAAGACCCAGTAGGTCTTAACTTTATATTTCCATTTTTTTCAAGATATCTGGATCTCTGCCAATACTGGGCTTAAGTTGAAAAATTTAGATTCTAAAAAATTCTTCTTTTAAAAGATGGAAAATCGTGTTTGCAGTAATCTTGCTCCAAATAAATAGATCAAAATTTTTGCTTTAAACATATTTATCCAAATTTCCGTTCCTTCTTTTTGAAGAGGGATGATTTTACTTTTAGCAATAAAAGAAGTATTAAAATTTATGTTTAAGTCTATTAAACAACACCATTCGGAAGTCATCAAAGCTGGAAATATTTTAATTGTGTACACATTGAAAAAAAAAGGATCCATTTGTTCAACTCTAAAAAAAATTATCCATATAAGTTAAAGAAAGAACATATTTGAGAATTTTCCTCGATTGTGAGTTTAACTGAAGAGGGGATATTTTTGACAAATAGAAATCCAATATACTTGTTTTCAGTAGTCAACTGATGTCAAAGTGACTGCTGATGAAAGACTCAATATTAATCTGAAACTGAATAGCATTAGTTCTTCAAAATGCTTATTAGACCTGTGTATCTAACAAGTCTAGAAAGAGTAAAACTTAATGCCGGAAGAAAGGTTCAGTATAAAATATAATAACGAACGTTCACTCTTGTCTTTGTTGTCTTTCGTGTCAAGTGAGTGTGACATCTTGGATTTTCAAGTCGAAACAGGTCCTTGAGTGTTATAAGCTTCTACAGTTAATTGCAACTCGGAATAAGGTAAATTTTTACTGGGTTTCGAACCACAGAGGAGTTTTTGGAATTAAACAAGCTGATGAGCTAACCAGAACTGCATCAAAAACTGCTTTTATAGGCCTTCAACCCTTTAACGTTTGATTTGTGTCAATGGATCTTAAATTTTTGACACTTGCAGTCGAAATATTATATACCGATAATTAAACCAATTAATTTTTTCGAATAATACTGCTGAAGGATTTTTGACGATATCCCAAACGACTGTATGCCTAGCCAAGAAATTTCGAGACTAAAAATATATTTTTGGTTTTGAAAGTTTCTCACCATTCCCCTTCTCCGTTTGAAATTACTTTTTGTCATTGCACATTATATTTTCAATTAAAAATCTTTAAATTCCTATATGTTACCATGAACTCAGTTTAGGTAATACAATTTTAGTCAGACCCCTAATTCCGTGAGGTACCATTTGAAGTACCACTAAATTTATTACAAGAAGTGAAATTATTATTTCATTTTCGTTTGATATCTAGGTATTCTTCAAATCAATAAGTAATAAAAACAAAATTTAAGCATATAAAAACCTAAAAAGTTTCCTTGCCCGACATCAACCAGTGAAACACAAGTATCGCCTTTAACGGAAGGTGAAGCAGGACACAAGGATAATAAGTGACTAGAAATTAATGAAAAAAATTATGAAAAATTCAGAAATGCTGGACATTTACTAATTTTAATGGAATAAATAATTTGGGTTTAGTGTGCGTAACTTTGGTTTCGGTACCCAATTTAGGTTCCTTTGAATGTTGTTTACAAAAGCGTATTAAGTGCACGGCAAAGACATTAATTTTGCGTAAATGAAATTAGTGATTCCAAAGTAGAACCTTTTTCAACTCTGATTTCATTTGTTGTGTTGCTTATTTACATTATTTTGTTTCTTTATGGACTTGTTTTGTGTTCATTTATTTGTATAAATTTCATGAAATTTTAATGAATTTTATTAAAATGGAAGTAATTTTATTTGCGCAAGTTTTGAGGGTGTGTCGCAACGCAAATTGAACACCAACTATCAGCTACTTGAATTGTGCTCACCTCCATGACAACTCTCATTAATGATTTCAACAGCACCCAACAAGGCTAAGCATCTACTTATCGCTTACTTACATTCTGTTTACTTAAGTACCATTAACTACAAGTCAGTCAAAGCCAAAATATTAATTACAACAAACGGTCGTGCCTTATTATTTCCTTTTATGTTCTCTGTTCGTAAATGATTAATTTTGGGTTTTAATTTTCCAGCTAAATCATTACAGGCGAAACTTTTTCTCGCAACAATTTCAGCAATTCCATAATGACTTCAGCAACGATAATAACACTCAATAACACTGGATTCCCTTGCACAAGACAATGACCACGTCTGCGCCAATGCCATTGCCAAAGCCAACGCTAAGCCAACGCCACAGTCAAAACCCTTGGTAGCGCCATTTTACCACCATTGTTCTTTGGCGATATACGTCAATAATAGTTTAACTCGCAAGTCGTTGCGGTTCAGGTTGCGCTTGAATTCATCACAAACTTTTTGACCAGAACTCAAGTGACATTATGGTTTCCCTAACAAACTTTTGTGTTTGCTCAATTTCAATTAAAATTGCTAAATTAATTTATCATTTTGCAAAAAGAATAAACGAATAAACGAATAAACGAATAAATGAATAAATAAACGAACAACGAAAACAAAAAGCTCGAAAAATAATTTCTTCTATGCACGGCTAGAAGTTCTTAGATTAAACCAACAAATACGAAGAGGAAGTTCCATTTTGTTTGGGAAATGTTTCGAATGCTTACCTTCAGCATTAAGTCTGTGTTAACTTTAAACTTACTAGCCATTGTCTCAATGGATTGGGTAAAAAATATTGAGCGTTATTACTTAAAATTAGTGCTCCTAATATTATTTCAGCTTATGCGAAACTTCAAGTAGAGTGCTTAAAATTATTAGAACACGATTGATTTCGAGACTTGGTTTTCATACATACTTAAATGAAATATAATTATATAAATATAAAACAGATATGTTAGGCTCCAAAGTATGTTTCCATAAAATCATCTCAATAACTTATTATTACTTTGTAAAATGCCATGTCTGGTCTATACTCCAATACGCTATGGAAACCTGGACTTCAAAACTTGCTGATATTAACACGCTTGAAGCTTGTCCATTATTTAAATTTGGGATTTTTTGAAAAATTTTAAAAATTCCATGGACGGATCATGTTACAAATAATGATAATGTTCAAAAATGAATGAAATGAAATCGTAAATTTTAAACAACAGAAGGAAAACAATCCATCTAGGGCATATTATGAGAACTTCAAAATATCAGTTACTTCAAATTAGTATTCAAGTAAAAATCGAAGGAAACGCGGTATTGGTAGGAAACAATTGTCATGGCTGCGAAATATACGTCAATGGACCCGAATACGAGAGGTCGGCAAACTTATACATATAGCTAGATGCAGAGAAATATATCCATAAATCGTAAAACATTTGTAATTTTGTTTATCAAAAATTATTTTAAATATTGTATTTTTATGTTATATGTTCACCGATATTCGAAATCGAATTGGGAAATAAAGAAGAAGAGTTTATTATTAAAATTCGATGGAGCTCTTATTAAAGTGGATCCTCCAAGTGAACACAGACACTATTGAGTAAAAATGTTTTAGACTCTAACCCGTATTTAATCAACCAAAGAAGAAAAAGAAAGTGAAACAGATAACAGTTTTACTCTTAGGCTAATTAATATATAATTAATATAGTTAATATATAACTGCGCTAATGTGTTTTAATATGCGAAGTGTTTAAACGAAATTTTGGAAGTTCGATGATATTCGAATTGCTCGAGTTTTGTAATGTTCAAACATTCTCAAAAACACTAGTTACTACTGAAACAATCATATTTATTTTAAAGTGACCTCACAGCATTTTTTATATTTTAAACTATTTAACATATTCCTCGAAGACAATTACCAATAGCAAACATATCTGAATACACAATGTTAATTTTTTTTGCCAAGAATGACACTTCTTATAATGAAAATAAAATATTTAAAAGTTAAAAAGGTTCGAATAAAAATGAAAAGACAACAACAATAATTTTAATTAATTTATTGAAATTAACTGACCATACAACGCTGCCTCGAGTATTGCTAAGTACTCGTCATCACTGATGATGCAACTTTAATTAATTCACTAAAAAATTTTTGTTGTTGTCTTTTCATTTCTATTCTAATCAACATATATCATTGTACTGTCTATTGCAATATTTTCGACACAATCTATCCATTTTAAGCGTGTTCTTCTTCTGCTATAATCTAAAAAGCTTGTTGAGAATAATACAATTCACAGCGGGTAGTCATTACTTTGTCTAATTATGTGGCTGACGTATCTTAAGATTTCGATTTTTATTATTGTTGCAATATACGCTTATTCCCTATATAAACTTTTCAACTGGTCATTGTATCGACATCTCTGAGTTCCATTTTTATTTACTGAATTATATTTTTATTTGAGCAAATTTCTTCTCAGAAGGTCTTTCTCAGACCTTCGTTCTCATCGGCGTTATCAAATCTCAGCATGGTTTCAGGCTCCTCGGGGAGGTATGCAGATCTGAGTTCAATTATTGCTTAGTCTGATGAAGTGATAAACAATAATCCAGTCAAGGCGTAAAGAGAGGTTTTGAAAATACCTCGAGTTACGAAAGAGTAAAAGTGCTCAAGTGCTCTGGCTCAAATAGCTTCAATATAATAATCGGCGTTAGTTAGGACAAAGCGGTTAGTGTTTGCGAAAGTCACATCTCTATTTATTTGCACAAATTCTGATTGTAATTCTAAGGTAGTAAAATATCCAGTAATATGATTCTTTTGTAATGCTTAGTCTTATTATTGCTGGAGTTTATATTTGATTCTATATATGTTAATTTTTTCACCACCACCAAGCTATATTTTTTTTATTTTTTCAGATGCTACAAGTGAACTTATACCTGGTTTTTCTCTTTTTTGAAGGAAGCATTAATTTCACGTTGATAAAATAATGAATAAAATTTTATTAATAAAATAGCAGATGCATAAAATGGGATATGACGTTAATGGACGATGCAAATTTGACTTCATTAAAATTACATAAAATTTGAGCGATTCCCTTTTGGGGTTTGGCTTGAAACATTTGGAAATATTTCTAAAACTTTTATTTAAAAATTTTTTATGTCTTTTTGTTGGAAATACACAGTTTATCTTCAACAGGAGTACATCCAGTTAAGCTTCATTATTATTTTATTATTACCTGCATTAAACTGAGTTACATTTCGGTAAATATTTACGACCAAATTTAAAATTCCATAAGCTTCCGTTTTGGCTCAAATAAAAATTGTTGGTAAAAAATAAACTCAAAAACAAAGAGAAAAATTGAGATACATTTTAAAATCGCTTTACATCCGCTTTGGGTTTTATTTTCACATAAGCTGCGACCATAACCATAGCTGACATCCATTTAGTTGTATGTCCAGCCTAACTGAATTTACTGGTTCAGTTATATTTTACATGGCGCATAAACTTTTGGTAACCAAATGCACGTTGCAACTGGGTTGCATTGCAAACGTAACTGAGCAATAAAATTTTTCTGCATTAAGCATTAGTCTTCGGCCTTTAGGGACCGCTTCCCGTTTTGACAAAGCTTAAAAGCGGTCAAAAGCGAATTAGTTAATAAAAACGGAAATCGGTATCAGTAAACTGGCCATTGCCTTACGCTGCACTTACCGGAGGTGCAATGCGTTGCATTAAATCGCACGTTCCAAAACTTTTGTACAACAATAAAATTTTAATACCAAACCACTGTAATGACAATTTCGTACTCATTGTATCTAAGCTGCATTAAGGACTGCACACACTAGTATCTATGGTTGCACACGCTTCTGATTGCATGCATACGGCAAATAGGAACGTCAGTGTGCAGGTGTGCTTCGCTATGATTACACACCGAAGTACAAATGCACATGCACAAATTTGTGCAATTGTTATCTACCATTTTGTACTGATGACGTGAAATGATTAGATTACGATGCAGTTGTGTGTAAACGTTCAGATACAGATGCAGATATGTAGCTGCCACAAATGCTTGACTGTATGGATGCATTTATTTTAGTCGATTGTCGATTGTCGACTGTATCAATGCAGTTTTAATTCCGTTTAAACAAACAATAATATAATTTATTATTGATCAAATTTAAGAGTCAAATTAACTATGAAGTCAATAAAATAATGCAAAATAAAATACTTCGATAATGGTTTTATCTGCATATGTTACGTATTATGCTCTGTGGCTACAGAAGTGCATTTCACACTCGAGCATATTTTGTGGCACGTTCACATATTTTCCGAAGTTTTTATGTAACATTTATCATCATTGGCAGAATTTGGAATATTTTGATAAATCGCACTTCATACTGCAATTTAAAACATGCAAGAATCATGTATTTATGCTTGAGAAAATCAATAAAAATGTAAAAATTTAATGCGATTAAGCTAATTTAATTGGAGCTTATATATTACAAACCCAACAAGTGGTTATAGTAAATTTTCATAATATTAAATAAATTATTTAAAGAGCTAAAAACATGTCATTGTATCAATAAAGATTTGTCATTTCAAAAATATTTAATAAATAACCAATCATATTACAATATTGTTAACTATAAATATAAATATACTATATACTATAAATATAAATATACTGGCAACACTGGTATACTGGAAGATAACGCTAGATGTGTTAAAGAAGGGGCTCCAAAAAACCTAAACTTGGTTCTGGCCAGGCCTAAACATAGACGCAACAATATTGTTAACTATAAAAATACTGAAAATGTTAATATTGGAGATATCGCTTAGTGTGTTAAAGAAAGGGTCCCAAAAAAGCTAAAATTGGTTCATACGCAACATAGACGCAACAGATGTTCTGATGTCCTTTCTTCGAGAGTTGATAGACATGCATTGCTGGAGATACCTTAAGATTAGCCCAGTCTAGCTCCATGCCGTTGTATAACACACTGCCCTGTAAAGACTGATATTAAACTAGATACCTCTAATTTGCTTCTGTGTATCAAGTTAAAGGTTATGCTGAGGTGGTATGGGCCCACCTACTATTAGTCTGTCCCAAAAAATGCTCATAAATCAACCTCCGACTGTAGCTAGCAGAGGCAGAGATTTAAATAGGGGTAACTATAGAAGAGACGCCTAGTCTAGCAAAGCCATCTGCGCGCTCATTTTTTACTATATTAAAACATACATACATTATGAAAGTCATAATTTTAATTTATAACTATTAACTCGACAAATTTGTAGCATTAAGTGTCATTTCTTATAAAAAGACTATAGTGTGAGATACAAACATTTCGTAATGAATTAATCCACCAAATTGAAACACTAATATATATTATATAGTGGTAATATCAAATTTGTTCAAAGGCGCAGTCTTTTATAAGTCCAGCTTAAATATAAGCATAAATCACAAAATCGATTTGTTGGCCGGATCGCCTTATAATAAATGTCATAAAAATGAGTGTACAAGATAAGTACTTTTGGATGTTCTCAAATAAAGTACATATATTAAAATAGCTGTTTTTGTACTTCATGCCAGAAATATTTTATATTTCTTTATAGGTCATATTGTTAGTGCAATATTTTTAATTTATTTTTTTTTTCATACGATTTGTTTAACCCTCATACTTATTGACATTATTCGGTGCCACAATCTTCAATTCACTTTGAGTAGTACTTAAAATCAGAATAGAATCATGGTTTTTATTGAGTTCCTTGGTTTAGCAACGCTACTTAGCTTTACCGAAGTTTTTGTTGATTCAGATACTTTTTTCTAATCATTGGTGTATAGAAACCCAGGCAGAAAAACTGTGCATTCTTTATGGTTCTCAGAACCCACAGAAGTTGTGAAAACCTGGCGGAAAAAGAAACCATTTAACACTTTTCCTATAAACGCCCGGCTTTGACGTTCAGAAGAAATAGGTTTTTAGTAAAATATTTCTTTGAAAGCTTATCAGACTGCTTATCGGTAGAGATGAAAGACCCTTAAAATTATCGTAATTCGATGGGATAAATTAAGACTGTATTCCTCTATCTGGAATATCTGTCACTGTAACTAACCAGACACTTCGAAATTTGAGTACAGAATTTAGTGATAAGTTTCGTTTACCGGTTTGTCTTGGACATATGTTAGTTTTTCTAAAGTTCACAATTTTAAATAATTTATTTACAGATATTTAAAATGTATAGTTTTAAATGTTGAAAAATTATTATTGTTTTTAAATGAAATAATTGTATACATAGGGTTTAGAAGAAAGTATTCACTCCACAATATTTTTTTTAAATATTGTTTTTTATTAAGTTTCATAAAAACACAAAACGGAATCAATATTTATAAACAAATATCTTATGCCAAATTTTATATAGAGTTTCCATGAGGTAGGAAAGCCTTATATTTGTAGATAATAAATGAAGTTCACTTCTTAATTAGCAAATCGGTTCATGAATATGTCATTAGTAAAGCAAATAGAACAAAAATAAGGGTTGTAAATCAACAAAATTATTTTAATAAACATTTATGGTAGAAAAATTATAGCTTTTCTATAAGAAAATATATATATATGTTTATCATTCTTATTTTCTTTGACTAATACATATAACAAATGTTTTCTAACAATATATTTACTAGGGTAAGAATAAAAAAAGACACGATAATTTTTCTAAAGAACTATATGCAAAAGTGAACTTCTGATTGTCAGAGGATTGTACTATTTTAAACACAGTTGATACTGAGATCAACTTAACAACTAATATACTTCGTCACAATCAAATATTGTGACAGCCACTTGGGTCATTTTTAAACCATGTTTAACAACTAATATACTTCGTCAAATATTGTGACAGCCACTTGGGTCATTTCTAAACCGTGTTTAATTAATAAGAAGATCTATGTATATTGTATCGCTGAAGTTAAAATGATTATCTAATTATTAAGATTTTTTAATATATTATTTCGTATATATTAAAATAATATATTTTATATATAATATATGCACTAAAGTGATATTGTGTTATTTAATATATGTTTTGTGGTACAAATCATTAATCTATATGTATATTTCTATTTTATATAATTCTTCGATATGACGTATTATATATTATTGATTTTAAATTTTATATTTAGTATATTATATATATTATATTTAGTATATTTAGTATATTAAACTAATTATATTAAAAATTATGTATTATGTTTTATATATGACATATTATATTTTATATATGTATTATTATACGCGAATATAATAATATACTATATTTCATGTTACTTATGTTACTTATTGCATATTATGTATTTTATATTATTTTATTTAACAAACAGCATTTGAAATATTTCTGTTTATAATTATATATGAGTAGATGACTTTTACTTACCAAGAAAACAATTGACCAAAAGGAAAATTTAGAATCCATTATTTTTATTTCCATGTTCTGAGGATCATGATTTATTCTGAAAGAGAAGTTTATAAAGTTAAGCATTAAATATAAATAAAATAAAATAAATTTTAAATTTGGTATATAATCTGCTACTCTGCTAATATATGATTTAAGTCTATTATGGGGAATGTCTGAAAGTAACTAGATAACAGGGCATTACAATTTGCTTACGTCAGTTTAAAAAAAAGAAAAATTTGAGATATAAGACAAAACAACGTCTATTTCTAAGAAAAATAACATATTCAAAGCCATTTTTCTGAGGTAGTCACTATGCTTTTCAAGACATGAAATGAATTCACCTTTTAAATTTGAAATCACATATAATATATATAAAAACCTTTCCAAGTAAATTTCTTTGAAAAATGAGTAAAATGAATAAAAAATAGATATAAATACATAAATTTAAAAAAAAATATTGTTTGATTGCCAGTGTCGCCTGTACGAATAGTAGAGTAACATTAATACGACTTTCTCCGTATGAGGTTCCAAGATAAGGTTATATACACAAGAAAGAATAATATAAAATCATGCAATAACTAAAGCCACCAAAAAAGAATAGTCTTGAATTTTAACAATTAAAAAATAATTATAAATAAATAATTCAATTGTTCTGTTATTCAATTGCTTCTTTATGATTTCACTCTGAAGAGAAATAGTAAGTGAAATTATTAACAAACTTTCACGGCAAATTACCATAACAAAACCTTCAGAAATATGCGAACATAAAATTTAGTCTGTATATCATTCCTGCTAATAAATTATCAAGAGCATCTCGATCTTCCATGCAGTGTTTTAATTCTGGTAAAACATCTCCATATTCTTCTATTTCTAACGTATTTATCAAACACTTAGAGAACAAGTACTGTAAATTATTCACAAAAGTATGTACAACATCCCGAAGTTGAGATTAATATGATTGCTCCAGACATGCCCAAAAATTTTGATAGTAAGTCATTCAAATCACGTACAAAAAATGTAATTGTGTCTTCAATAGATATATATAAATATTTCATCAGTTTATTCGTCAAATTTTTCTAAATGGCTTTTTCGAACAGTAGTAAACTACAATAACAAACACTTATTTTATATTATTTTAATTAATTGAATTTTTGACTGACCCTACAACTGTTTCGAATATTGCTAAACACCCATCATCAGTGGTCTTGGAAATAATTCTTGTATTTATTTACTTGTAAATAATTTTTTTAAGACTGTAAGTATTAGGAATTGAACTCGTGCCCTGCCAAATTTGAAGTTCAGAGTCAGCGCACCTTAACTAACTGACCCAAAGCCGTACTTGACTTTTATGTTCGCACATTTTTCTGGAGTTTTCGTTAACAAATTCAATTTCTGTGTTTATGTTAGAATAAATTCATAAACCAGCTGTAGAATAATTGAATTAATAAATAATATTTTTAAATTGAACTGTTAAATTTGAACACAATGCTGTGTATAGAGGCATTATTTGTTGTATGATTTATAAATTTTTCCATAATCTCGTCAATCACTCGTTTGGTACAAATTTGATCATTATTCATTATATTATTTTTTTTAATATCTCTTACTACTTGACATTGGATCGAACAATTTGTTTTGAATATAAGTGGTTAAACAATTCGCAAATTACTATTTTTAAATTATTAATCAATAAAAATCTAAAAATTCAACAATTTTGTGCCTTTAACTGCTTTGAGACTAAAACGTCAGTGCTTAAACGCGTTTTAAAAGTTGCATTTAATTTGTATCTCATTACTTTTAAAATTAGTGTTTGAATTTTGATAAGTTATCAATCAGTAGCTTAATTTCATTTTAATTACAATCATTTCCCTTTACGCCTGGTGCTCAATCATTTATTTTATATTAAATGATAGTCAATAAAAGACATAATTATCTTCGCGTACCGACAGAAATGGCCAGTGACGGTTATGATTACCGCCAACGCGAGAGCTGGAGTGTCTATAAAATTACTGCCCAGAAAAAGTGTTTGAACGTACATTTTCCGCCTTTTTTTGTAAATAAACTGGAAATATTTTTTTAACAACTCTCAAGGGTGCGATAGAATGCAAAATTGGAAAACTAAAAGAGTTTGGACGTTGGCAGTTAATGTTTAACGAATGTTGGCAACAAAAAGCGTTTCTACACTGCAGAACTGGAGGAGTGGGAGTTTTTGTTGGATGTTCCACCAAGGAGGGAACACTTTAGCATAGCAATTTTTAATTTACATACAAACAGATGTGCATACGACTATATGTAGTCCTTCGACTATATGTAGAATTATATTCTATAATGGCATAAAGTGCGTTACATATTTTAAATGACACGTTAATTTTAAAATGAATTTAATAGCATATATTTCGGCTGAGAGACAAAAAAATATACTTTTTCTTTAACTAAAATTTTCTATTTTAGTTTTTTATAACCACAAATAATTCTTACGTTTTTGTTTAACACAAAAAAAAAAAAACTACTTTCAAATTCAGCCATCATAAATTTCTTTTGCGCAAAATTTATCAAAATTTTAGCGCCTTCAAATAAATAATATCTTCTGCTTGCTAATATCTTTTTTTGGTGCTTTTATGAAACCGCATATGTATGCTTTCTTACGTTTCATGCAGAAATAAAGCATAGAGTTTTCCATACGTTTTTCGGTTTTTCGGTTTTTCTTTCCTTTTGCTGAATGAATTTACATCTCGTATTATCCTGCACTTCCTTCCAAACTGTGGAATACAAATGTACCTAAGTGTAAACTTATGTTTCGTTGCGCAAACAGATCAGATGAATACGTACATATGTTGTGCTGTTGTGCTGTTATGTTGCTCATTAATCAGGCTAATATCCTACGGCAACAGTACTCATCTTTTGACATCATTTTTTGTTCTTCTTCCTCCTTTTGAGGTTGCATATATCAAATCCCATGTTTGAGCATGTGTAGAATATTTTATCTCAGAGCCAAATACAATAATGGAAGAAGCATTACAACGAATTTCCTTTAGCTTTTCATGTGAATTTAGCAACAAAAACTTGCTTACGCCTTCTTCTTTAATATTCCTACGCAAAATTTCTGCTCAACGTATTTCAAAGGATAATATTGCTGCCGTCAATTAAATAAACATATCCTTCCAGATATCTGTAGCTCACGGTACTATAATATTAAAAATTATATGACGAGTAAAAGAGTTGAGAGACTGCAAGGGTTTTATTAACTTAATTACGTCAAGGCGTGCAAAAATGTTAACTCGTCTATAAATTTTAATTGATATCCCAAAACAATCGTTATCCTTTTGGAAATTCTTAAGTGTGCACACCTAGTTCCCACCTACCGAAATTTCTGATCAGGTGTGAATATACATAAATTATGTGTGCAATTAAAAGTTAAATCTCCATTTAACACTTAACTGATACAAAATATCAGGCTTAACATGGTCGTCGCCTAGGGTATGCGTTAAGGGCAATGCATTTATTTTCTCAATTTCCACAAAAACTACAATAAAATTTTCCATGACATGATTTTGTTCGACATATGGATTAAACTTTACTAAAGTATTTATAGTCTTAAAACTTTGAAAGGAAATTTAAAAACATAGTTTGTCATTATTTTTATGATGTCATACATAGGATATATTAACTTTTGAATAAAATTCACTGAAACCATAAAAAACTAAAAACCATAAGCTTTCACAGTGCATATCTTCCAAAGACAATAATTTTTGCAATTAAGGAAGTTATTAAATAAATTGTTATCACAACCAATTTTCAATAAGTTTTTGATTATTACTAGGCTTAGCTCACTTATTTAGAACATAAAATTATGAAAACCTTTTTTCTTAATAAAAAATCACAATTATTAATTTGTGTTAAGTATTTAATTATAAATTAATTTCATATAAAACTGCTCAACGGACTCAACTGATGTATTGCAAGTTATGATAGATGATCTGTGTTCGTGAAATAATTATTATTGATTTATATATATATTTACTCTTTCTTAACGCGAGATATTTTTTAAACCTCGTCTTTACACCTTGACTAGATTTATGTTTATCACTTCATCAGACTAAGCAATAATTGACCCCAGATCTGCATGCCTCCCCGAGGAGCCTGTAACCATTTTGAGATTTGATAACGCGGTGTTGGTAAGTCTGTCAATTTTCGCAACTAATTGCAGGGCTCTATCCGTTATGTACTTTTTGATCGGATCAATCTTGAGGTCCCTGAGGATGTCATTCGTCTTAATGTACCATGGAACTTTGAAAAGTCTTCTCAGAGCCTGACTTTGTGCAATTTCTAGCTGGCGAATAGTAGTGTTTGAAGTTTTGCTAAACGCTACACAACCATATAGAAGTGACGGACAAATTATTTGGTTATATCTCAATTTCCTGTTCTTAGCATTGAGATTTTCATTTCTGAATAGCGGTTGGAGGTGATGAAGAATTTTGGCACAGCTCTTTTCAGTTGAAATGAAAGTTGAGATATTAAAATGGCTTTAAAGTTTTATTATTATAATTAAGAGTATTAAAAGGGATTCTGTTTGAGTTCATGAAAAAAAAATATATTATATTGTGGCATTATATACTGTCACAATATATAGAGATTCTACAATATGTCCTACAACATTCAAAATGTTTAATGAAGTTTGGTAAAAAAAAACTGAGCAAACTAAATTATTTAAAAATTATTTTTTGTATGTATGTGAATTGTTTTAATAAATATTTTTTGTGTCTTATTTGATTCTAAATAAATAAGTAAATAAATATTTAAATTCTGCATTTCTGTTATTTATGTTGCTACATTGACATTAGCGCAACAGTGAGAAGTCTCCATTTGAAGGTATATATATGAAGGTGCATTTATAGTTCCACATATCTATCTATAACGTATCTATGAAAATAAAGTAATTTTTGTTGTAATTTAAGCGAGTAGTGTCAATGTAATTAAACGTTCAAATAAAATCGGATTGCGCTTGATTGGCTTCAATAATAGAAAAATTATCACGTGTCACAAACGAAGCGAAAACACGCCAACAAATCTCACCTAAGCAGTGAATAAATGAAAGCACACCCACAGACCCGTTGTAGGCGTTTGGGGGAGTTGGGCGACACCAGTTGTTCGCATGTTAATG
Organism: Teleopsis dalmanni; assembly: GCF_002237135.1. NCBI lineage: Eukaryota > Metazoa > Arthropoda > Insecta > Diptera > Diopsidae > Teleopsis > Teleopsis dalmanni. The sequence continues at coordinate 59,558,775 of NC_051848.1, read as the reverse complement.
GGGAACACATTTATGACTTTAAGTGCGAACTACCTTTTTCACACACATCAACTTCATTCAGTCCGCCAGATTGCGAGCGGAAGTTGTAAAGACATAAAAACTTTTTACATTTATTCGTAGACGCATTAGTATATAAAAATACACACACATCCCATCCAGTAAACGTAAATATGAGTACTCGTACGTATCTCTGGTACGCATAAGAAATTGGTTACTCGTAATGACCACAGCGTAAATTGAGGCACATAAAATATTAACAGAAATGTACTTTCCCTCATTTCTTTTTTTTGTCTAATTTGTATTTTTGCTGACTCGTAAAATACCAGAAATTCGGATGATTTCTGCCAACATAGAACCTTGGCCACGTCTCGTGCTTGGCGTTTTATGCGCCAATTTATTCCATAATAAATTTTAATTTTAAATACTCGCACTTTTAGTCGAAATTTTTAATTGCGTATTTAATTCATATCAAAATGCTTAAATTTGATGCAGTTTTGTTTGTTGTTGGCACGAGAAGGAAGGACTGGCGCCACACGGGTGATATTGTTACATTTATCACAAGCGCTGCTCACTTCAGTCTGATTACTTAACGAAAAGCTATATACAAACCTTTTTTATTATAATTGATTTTATTTTACAATTTTATTCAACGATTTATTATTTATAAGACGCAATTCAAGTATAGTTAATATCTACAAAAAATCACAGCACATAGAGTAACAATAATTATACTTTTGTGGTGCTATGTCAAGGAAGCAAAACTCATCCGTAATAAATTGGAATTCAATCATATATATATATAATAGTATTTATAGGTTCATTCTACTATACTATAAACTATTTGAAAATATTGATTATAACAGGGAAGTTTATCAATCAATATAAGTTTACTTTATAACCTTTGAAGTTGCTCCCAGTAAGTATAATACAATTATGTCAGCTCTTGATACAGCCCACCATAAATTTTTTGCATACTGGTTAAGTTGTGGCCTTCAACTTCATCTTCACATAATATTGCATAATGACAAACATCTCGAGTGGCCTACCTCAAAGCTATTATTTGAACTTTGGGAACAGAGTAAAGTCGTGCTTGTTTAATTTCTTAATAAAAATTCTTGCGCAACGAGAGCATTGAGCCAACGCAGAACTCTCAAAAGTATAGTGACAAAAGAAACCGATATGTACACACTAAGTAGCAAGTTGCGATCAAATCTCACATATGTTAGTAATATAGTACAGGGCCACTAATTTACAAAAAAACAAGTCTACAATCATTACGCGGCAAACTAAATTAAAAATATTTAATTCGTGTATTAAATCAACCTTGGTATATGGTTGGGAGAGCTCTGACACACTTCATGCACTATCATACACAAGCTGCAATCCTTCATCAATAGAAGCCTAAGACATATTTTAAATATCTGGTGGCCGCGAACTATTCGCAACGAAATGCTGTGGCGAATCTGTTATCCAGAAAGCATCAAAAAGGAAATCAACAAGCGATAATGTGGATGGATTGGCCATACGCTCAGGAATAGTTTAAACGAAATACCTCCATAGGGTCGGCGAGGAAGAGATAGGCCGAAAAATACTTGGCACAGAACTTTCACAAGCGAAACAAGAAAATCTTTTAACGATCTTAGAGCAATAGCTCGTCAGCGCAATAACTGGAAAGCATTTGTAAGTATCTATAATGTAAATTCGATGTACATAAAATGTTCTTTGTAAATAGACTAAATTTGTAATTTTGTTAAAATACAAATATGTCCTAATAGAGTAAATAAAAGAAATTTTATCTATTCAGTTGGGGAATTTAGTACTGCAGCCGAGATATCTATTGTGTTTGAACTAAATAAGACAAAGTTTATTCCTTATTAAAAATTTTTAGGCTATTATCATTGGATGAAGATTAACTTGGATTCATTTTGTATAAAGTATTTGTATCTGTGAAATCCTTAAAATGTAACCGGTATAGATTCGGCTGCAACATATGAAACGCCAAAACTCGTAGTTTATAACATAAACTTCGGTTATCTGTTCTTCTTGCTCTGTTCTTGTTGTGATTTATATAAAAGATACCAAGAAGTTGACAAGATTTATATTAGATGCAGCACAATAAAGGTTGGAACACAGTTTAAATAACAAACTTTGATTCCAATTGAAGATACGGCAGTTCTTTAATAATTTAATAATAATATATATTATAATATATTACATTAATATATATTATATTATAATATTTTATTAATTAATAATAATAGTTTAATAAATATTTTTCTAATTTTCGCTCGAACTTATAACAATAAAAAAACTTTGTTCATATAATACAAGTTTTTTTCAAATCTATTTAAAAACTTAATTATTTCTTTTTGATAAATTTACTTCTTATTTATAATATTAAATATAATAAATTATATTAAATATACTAAATTATATTAAATATCTATTTATAACCATTAAATTTAACAAGAGCCTAATTTTGACACTATCTTATAAAGTTAGTGCTTCCAAAAACCACCATGAAACATTGAAATAGATTTCTGGTACATAAAAATCTAAAAAAATTTTAAACTAATTCGTATTGTATTATATAAAAAAAAATCAGCACATATTTTTAAGGTTTTCAGTGTTGAAAAAAAAGCTGCTGAAACTTCAGACAAAGTATTTAATTAAAATTTATATTAAAAGTATATTTCTCAATTAATCACTCCACACTACATTTCTTATATAGAACTAAAGCTAAAAAAGTAAAAACAAAGTTGCTACACACAAGTACTTTCATGCTTGTTTATAGCACTATATTTAAATATAAGTGAAATATTTTAAATTCTTCAATCATATGCCACAAAAAACCACTTTAATTTAAACCTAAGCTTACTAATAATTAGAAATTGTTTTTTGTTTAAGATTTACAGTGGGTTGATGTAAACAAAGTCTTATAAAATAATATATGAAGTTTGCATGCAGTACCAGAAGTACTATTTATATTTTGAGCCTAATAATGAAAAAATACTGAGTTGTCGTTGAAAATTGCTTTATTATTTCTCGAAGTATTCTTCTCCATGATTCATACACTTTCAAATGCGTTCGAATCATTTGTGAAAGCATTTTTTCCAATCGTCTTCAGACACCTCCAAAATATGCAACAACGGTTTTAAAATGTAACAATGACTTCGTTATTACTTCCGGCGACAAAAATCGTTGCTCATGCAATTTATTCTTGACATTCGGGGACAAGAAGAAGTCATTGCGTGCTAAATCAGGATCCATCAATTCGATTTTTTGAATATTTAAATAGTCGGTTGTTAGACAAGATATGTGAATACTCGCATTGTCTTGAAGTGGAATCATCCGACGACGCTTATTTGTTTTCCCTTCTTCACCATATATCACTGAAGATTTCTGTTAAACAAATGATTATATACTCCTACCATTCTGAGTTGACTGTTTCTTTCTGTAATGGTATTCGTCTAGTTGCCACATGACCAGTTTTCCCAAAAAAACAAGCGACTATTTGTTTCAAACTGCTTCAAACGCAATCAACTTTTGTTGGATTTGGTTCCTCTGGAAACCAAACAGATTTATACAGGCTACTGCTGTTTACATTCCGGCCCATACGCATATATCCATGATTCGTCACTAATTTTAATCTTATACTCGTATACGTATTTTGAAGCACCATCATTGTACTGGTACTTCTTAAGCATTTGTGTGGACGGTACACCAATCGACATAAGCATCTTTTTGAGATTTTTTCAAATGATGGGGAGCTTTTAATGGAGTTATTTCCATCAATGTAGGCATAAACTCCTTTTTTATTCTTATAATTGCTTAATATTATTATTTTAAAGTACTATAAATAACTATTATTTTTGAATACATGTTGGCTACAATCTCATTATCTCATATATTAGAATTCTTGGAAAACTACTATTTGCTTTTTGTGAATAGTATGTTAGAAGAAATACTATTTATATGATTTTAAACGAGCTTTTTAAAAGTTATTGGAACATAAAAAGTGATTAATCAATCAAAACTTACGTTTTGACTTTAAAGTAGCTCTGATCAAGTGCAATACAACTACGCCAGCATACCACGAAGTCATATATATATTTTTTGTAAGCTCGTAAAGATGGGGTCATCAACTACTTCTTTGAATATTTTAATTATAGCAAGCAGTAGTGATAGGAATAGATACAATAATATACAAACAACTCTCAGAGACATTAATTTTTAAAATAAAAATAAACTTTTATACTTAATCTGGTAGTATATTTCATACTTAACAATTCTACAAAAAGATATAAATTTGTAGATATGATCTTTGGAATGGAAAGATTATAGATTAAGAAACTTGCTAAAAATTTATTCAGAGAGTAGAGTACACCAATGTGTTTCTAAAGTCAAGAACACTATCGGTAATTCGGTAAATCTTTGTAGTTAAATATAGCTTCGAAACTATTAAACACTTTATTTATTTGGTTGTGATAGTTTTTAGGACCAGTGATTCTACTGCGTGCAACTTAAAAGAGAAATATTTTTAAGAATCACAATTTAAGCCGCACGTACTCACTATTTATGGTTTGAATTTTGATTACTTTAACAGTTTTATAGAAGTAATATAAAAATTAATTTTAAATAATTATAACTGAAATAATAACAGCAAGTTTAATATTATAGGTTTTTGCACAAATAATCTTTGACCTGTCCAATAAAATTAATATTATAGGGAATATTCAATTTTTACGCTTAAACATTTCTGACATATTTTTACGAATAAATAAAAGTTTCATTGACTTTTATCTGCAATATAAATATGAAAAAATAAAAAAAGTACTCAATCGTATTTATGAGCAACATAAATATCTTATAAGAGTCTCAACTAAATGCGTTCGGAATAGTACGAGTACATAGCATAGTATTATGCTTCTTAATATCCATTGTAATTATAAAAATGGCATAGAGAACTTCAGAGCACATATCACACAATAAATTTATATGACGAACGAATTGTTGCAAAGCCAAATCCCTTCTAACCGCATCTCAATCGTATCGATTTGATGTGAATCGTATCGAATCAAAAGGCACAAAATCAACTAAAAGTGAATACTCTATGGAGCACGCTTCAAGCTGTCGATTTCTATTCACAAATAATAACAATACAATTTGATGTGACAGATTTTGATGGGAAAAATCGACTACGAAAAGGTCATAAATAATAAACTAAGAAGGAGGGAAACAGTCCCAATAGAAGGAGTGTAGAAACTTGATGTATGTAAAATGAAATATAAAGAAGTCAATTGTAATCTCTATGATTTTTTTATTATTTTTGTTTTTGTTGTGGTAATGCATAATATAATTTATGTACTACTTAAAATAATATTTTTATATTGTATAAAATTATTTCATTTTGTAAATATTTTTAAGAATTCTTATAGATCTATAAATTTACTGATATTAAAGAGTTGCTCAAAAATATATTTTCTTTTAGAGTTCATCGGTGAGAACAATAGACCTATTAAATTATCTGAATTCGACGAAATGGATTTAGTCTCTACTTCTTTGTACTAGGGATTCTTACGAGGGATTTAGTAGCAAAACGTCAAAAAGTCGCTAATTGAGGTACTAATGAAATCAGCGAAAAATCTAGGCGTCTTGGAGCACATGGCACCGCAACAAATGAAAACAGAGCTCTAACTTTATAGGGAGATCAAAATGAAGTTAAGCGATTAGTTTTCAATTGAGTTTTGCGAAAATTATTTATTAGGGCCTTGTGTGTTTTGTCAAAATGTGATGATTTATTTATAAAAGATTTGACTAGACCCATTTAAAAATATTTTGTTTACTTCTTATTAAAATGTATATCTATATTCTTATATTATCTTTTTGTTTGCTTTGTTACTTCTGCACATATTTTATTTAAATTCACTAAATATGATTTTATAATCCGGTAAAATATTTAGAAATAATTCCACATTCTCCTGACCAGTCTGCTGTTAAAACACTATGCTGAAAGCTAGAAACGGTCCATTTTTGAGTTTTGCTACTTAGGAAGAAATCTGCATTTTAGAAAATTATGCAAAAACAGGTATTCACAATTAGTAAACGAAATGCTTTCAGTACCGGTAGGTGTGCTCAAGATCATGTCTGATAAGGAAAATACAAATTATTTTAATTTACTTGCTTCTGCATTGAATGCATACAAATTTAAATCCAAATGTATCTACTGTGCGCTTATACAAGCGTTTAGATTGTTTATCATGCAGCTTTGTGAGGGTTTGTGTTCGAAATGTAACATGTAAATCAGTGCTTAATACATTAATTAATTTCGCAATGAATACACAATGAGGACCTGAGTACATAATGCAGTGCACAATTCACTCCATTGTGCCGACAAACAGACAGTCGAGCAAAAAAGGCAAACAAGTAAATTCCTATGTAGCAGCCCCGAACATTCCAGTAAACCGTAAAATTCATAGTATCTCTGCATGCTTTGTTCGGTATGCGTAATCAGTAGAAAACCAAAAAACTTTTTTAAATATTTCAAATAAAAATAATCAAAGTTAATGAATTAATTGCCGTCCTGACTAAATCATGTGCTGCAATTTATTCGTTTCCATGGAACTAACGTAACTAACTTTTAATGGGCACGACAATATGTATAAGAACTATATGGAAAAATGTCTAAATTTTTTAATGAGCAGTAATGAATGAGATAGAGCAATGCCTTTTATTCAAAGAGTATATTAAAAACAATATTTATATACCATATATATAAATTGTTTCGTATTACAGCGACTAATCAACAATGCTTCATAAATACAGTTTTTTTATAATGAACTATTAATAGATAATAAGAGAAAGAGATAGAAAATAAATGGACTGAGAGGAGATATGGTGAACAACCGAAAATACGATAAGAAAACAAGAAAACTACAGAAACGAATAAACGTCAAAGCTATAAAAAAGAGTAGTTGCACAAAGAATATTGGCAACCATTGGACAATTAGGACAATCTTAGCGACAAAAACGACAATTGGACAATTAGGACAATGGATAAATCAACAATTCGACAAAGTTATTATCATGCCCAAACTTCTATACGGATGTATAACATTTGGCACAGCAGCCAGAACCAGTATCCAACTACTGCTGACTTACCAAAACAAAACACTAAAAAGAATCGCAAAGGCTTTATGATATATACACAACAAATTCATTTATAAGAACCTAAACACAGAAAAGTCGAGGTATATATCAAGAAAAAAGCGAAGAAACAGTTCAACAAGATAGGCAATTATAAGAACCGGACCCTGCGTAAACTCAAATAGCAGAACAACATCATATGGACAGGTAAACACAAAGATCTTCGAAGCCTGATAATAGACAACTGATGACAACAAAACTCAAATTAAACAAAAAAAAGAAACCTCAAGAAGATATAAGACAGCAAACAAACCGACCAGTAACTAATCGGACAGAGCTACGAAAGACAAGGGAGCAATAATGCTGAAATGACACTGACTTCATACCAGTAACAACCTAGCAATAAGAAAACAGAATATGAAAGAGAAAGGCGGAAAGAGAGAGAGAGCACCAAAGAAAGAGACTGTTTGCATACAGCGAGGATCAACTGGCTCTATTGGTCTCCGATTATAATAAGATTCGGAGACCATCATTGAATGTAATACATAATATAAGTAAGAGTACATTTTCAAAAAAAAATTCGTTCCAGAGAAATGAGAAGTGATAAATGATTTTATTATTTTAAGAAACAATGGTGCACTGTAATCTGTAATCTGTATATTGTGCTATGCTATAGAGTATGCTAAGCTTACCCACACAAAATACTCTTGATTCAAGTTATAAGATATCAAAGTTTCATTCTGAAATTTTCAGAATTTCATATATTAATGTCATTTAATCTCTGACACTAAAATCTGCTTAGAATAAGAAATTTGTCAGCATTTTTAGAAAGAAAGAAGTTAGGAACCTATGAAATTTTTTGAGTAGTTTGTATTTGGTGATCTGAAACTGAAGAGATTTGATAGTTCTTTAGCTATCCAAATATATGTGTAAAAAGGCTTTAATTTAATTGAACGAGCAATATTTTTTAAGCGTTACTTCACATTTTAATTTCGGAAATTAACAATTAACGTTCTATATTAAAACTGGACCGTCTTTTGTCAAATTAAAGAAAGAATGCAGTCAATCTTCAAACACTCGATACAGATACTTTTACAATGAAGAGCTGTTATAAGACAAGTTATAAAGGAGTGAAAGTGAAAACCGCAACTTTCCTTTCTGTGTATGCCCTAACATGGTGAGAAAACGAATATAGAGTATCTTCATAGGGTTTTCATTGAACTAAATAAGAACTAAAGTCTTAAATTAATTTTAGCTGTTGGATTTAACAAGGGCTTGAAGACTTTTTATAAATATGAAATAATATATCTTTTAAGTAGTGGTCTATAATTGCTCCTTCTAGCTAAATAACACTTTTAATTGCTATTGCTTAGAATGTAGCGACCTATAATAGTTGTGATATGAAAGGATATATCATCACCATTTCTATTTATCCTAGTGGTAGATGAAGTGATGCGAGCGTCCTTAAAAAGCAACAAAGGAGTCCAGTGGAACCCATTCATATAATTGGAAGACGTAGAATACGCAGACGATGTTTGTCTACTCAGCCATAACATCAGAGACTTACAAGAAAATATGGAAGCACTTAAGATAAATGCAGCAGTTGCCGGCCTAGAGATTAATTAATTAATTATTTATGGTGGCCTAACTGCATATAAATCAATCATCTGCTACTATGAAGATAAGAAGACGTAAATGTTGCTGGTTAGGCCACAATCTACGCAGACACAATGGAAATATTGCACGTCAAGCTCTGAGATTGAATCCTCAAGGCAGTCGTCGACCTCGAGCGCCGGCTAAAACTTGGAGAAGAACATTTGAAGAAGAACTAAGAGAAGCGAACTATTCCTGGAGTGATATATGCCATGAAGCAAGTAACTGAATACTGAGAGATAAGGATAAGAGAGATATAAAACGAACAATAGATAAACTCTTATATTATTATGAAAATTCAGTATTTTCAGTTAATTTCAAAATAAATATATAATTTAATTAATATTCTAATATATATATATAAAATCATAGCAATCAGTTTGTTAATAACTATCAGAATGCATAACTAAATCGAGAATTTATTAAATGGGGAATTTATTTCATTCATCTGATGACATTTAGTTTGTTATATGACCTCAACAGCCAAAATTCATGAAAGAGCAATACCTTATATGGGCGAAAAATCAATGATTATTCCATTGAGATACATTACATATAAGGAAAAAAATCAAATTCGGAGAAAAAATAAATTTCAATGCACTCAACTCAGTGGGTACCTTTCACGTAATGAATTGTTCACTGGGTCATTGCGCATTTATGTGCATTCAAATATGAATAAAGCATGGCAGAAGAGCCATATTTCAACTCAACAATAACTCAAGTTATATTATTAAATTATTGCGAAATTTTTCATCAATTTCTCTATAGAACTTTTATTGCTGGCTATTGTTGGCCACAGAGGCAGGCAGCCGTGCATGGAATTACTTTAATGCACGTTTGTGTACACATGAAGCCTGTGTGCAGCCGGCAATGTATCTGCGTAGCCGTGTAGCGCAAAGATACAGAAGCTGTTAAAATGCAAAGTAGCCAAAAGAGCAGAGCATTCCTTTAAATTAAGATTGATAGAACTTTCAGCTTTATCAATATGCATTTGTGTTTGTCTACCGTGAAATCTTTCATTAACGCCAATAATTGAATTGAATTATTTCATTATTTGAGCACTTAAATTAATTGAAAATATGTGAGTGGGTGAGAAGATACTTTTTTATACATGTTTTCGGGGTTTCCTATGTAAAGCATTTTATGAATTGCGGTTACCGTGCATTTTTGTGCTTGGACCAATATCACCGATGTGACGTCTTTAATTAAGTAAAAGCTTTTACGATGATAATTTAAAGCTAATTTAGACAATTCTATGAATAGTCTGTCCATCCTATAAAAATGTGATTTACTCTTTGGATTAACAATATTGTGGGTTTCATTTCATTTTAGTATATATTCTCTATATCACTAATGCACAAAAGAGAAACTTATTATTTTCTGTCATTATTTAATTGTCTTACTTGTAAAATACTTATGTGGATCAAATTTATCTTTATCATTTACTATCTTTCTCATCGGATTTAGTACTTCGTTAAAAATTTGATAAAATGCGTTGAATTATTATATATCGATGCTTACTGATACGTAAATCAACGAGAGTACGTACAATGATATAACATTTAATATTATTCTCGTAATAATTAGTAATGACATCATGAATGTATATGTACACATGAGCTTTGTAGTCCAAATGTACATATGTATGACTAAATTCTTTATACAAGATATTTTCTGATAAAATAACGAAAGTATATAGTATAAAGGAGGTTCTTAATAACCAACATACAGGCTATTAAAGAAAAGTCTATGTTAAACAAAATCTTCAATCGATAAACTGCTAATGTTTCAAAATTAGTTCATTCATAAAGTTTCAATCGCGCATAGGGTTCGTCCATTGAAAGATTTTTTATTTGCTACATAAAATGTATTTGTACTTAAATGGGTTTGGTATCACAATGGGCCTATAGGCCTAAGTGGATCCCCCTGGGATCGCCGATACAAGCTAACCTAAATGGGGTTGGAATTTAAAATAAATTCAAGTCAATTTTTTGTGCCAAATTTAGTTTATTCACAAAGATTTAATCATGTAGTAGGTGAATTGCTAAGTATCCGAAGTATCCAACAGGTGGCAACGCCAAAACAAAGTTAATTATACTTTGTATATCTCGCATATTTTAAACGACAGAGGTAATAAATTCCACTTCATATGATGAGTATATCTTGGTAATTTTTAATAAAATGGAAATGTTTCCTCACCCACGGTATTCTGCAGATTTAGCTCTCAGTGTCCATAACCTATTGCCAAACCGGAATAGGTGGCTCCAGGGAAAGAAGTTTACATGAAATGTAGACGTGGAATGGGAATTACTGAGAAACTTACTGAGAATTATTTCATATTTTGATTTTATGGTACTTTAAAGCACAAGGAGCACTAAATATTGTGTTATGTGCTTTGACATATATAACTTTAAAAATTATTTAAAACCATGAGGGAAAATTATAATTATAATGTTAATAAAACACATTATAAGAATATAATACAAAAATGCTTAAAATAATATTAGAAAACAAATATTTATAAAATTACACATTTCACTTTCAAATATAGCAGTTCCTTTTATGTAAAATTGATTTCTTCTGCAATTGCTACTTAGAAGCTGGGTTTTCCAGTGTCTGTTCAAATACGTCCATATTTTGTACCTACAATATTACCTTGTAACCAAACTTTCTTTCAGAAAATGAGATCACTTAATATTTTGCCATGATTTACAAAAGTAATTTTCTTTTGATTTTCTTTGATATGTTCCATTTGAGAAAGACTACAGCTAAATCACCGAAACAGCACCTCTGGAAGTGAACTGACAGTTCCAAAATAGACACTTGGCCATTGGTTAATTTTTGGATGACTTCTTTATGACAAAAATGAACAATAATGAATTTTCAACTGAATTTAATTTTTTTTCTGACTCATATTCAATCATTATTAACAGATCCGTTGTAGTGTACCGCATATCATACTTTTGGCGATACTCGAAACAGCTGTATGGTCAGCCAAAGATTTAATTATATGAAATAACATAAAAAAATTTTTGTTGCTATAGTTCAGTACATTTCGAAGCCTTTCTATTAAATACAATAGTTTCTATTACGTAAAATAGTCACTACCGTCATATTGACTTTAAAATCAAATTGAGTAACAATTTAAGCATATCTTAATTCAAACATCTTAACTAGTCTACAAAAAAATAACTGAGCTAACTTTGAATTATATTTCTTAATATTATGTATATTATTAAGAATTTCAAGCACTTTTCTATTTCTTGATTTCAGCGAGAACTTTCCCTTGACGTTACTTTGGAACTTCACGAACAAGATTTGGATCAGATTTAAACATTTCTGCTTTATTATCCACGATTTGTTATACAGGGCACTATTAATGAAGACGCTTTTATTTTGGTTAAATATTTTCCAAAATCTGCTTTTCTCAAAAGCGGTAAAAATTTTTAAAAATGCGGATTTATTGATTCTTTTCAAAGCAATTACTAGATATCACACCAACCACATCCCAATATACACGTGTTATAGTTTTGTCGGACAAGTGTTCCGTTCTTGGTTGATTTGGTTGTATTTCGCTGGTTGTGGTCCCAAAAACTAAGATATGAAATTCAACGACGAATTAATAACCACCTCTGAATTGTGGTCATAGGGCAATGCTTCGTAATATGTCGATACCAAAACCAAAATATTTTCTCACTATCTATTTACTTAAATCAAATACTATTTTAATTCTGAACCATTAAAAAGAAGAATTAAACTAATTATCTTAAAGTTCTGCGTAGCTTTAATATCTCCTGCATACGAATATTAAGAACTTGCAAATTATTGCAAATGTTTTTAACACGGTTATTTGGTTACACTATTCGAGCCCTATTCTAATTAAAATTAATTCTATTCTAATTAAAAGCCCTATTCTAATTAAAATAGGAGCAAAACAGACTGGGATTTCCTTACTCAAAAAGTTTTCCGACATGATTAAATTCGAAGCCAGAAATTGTTCACTTTTTCTAACTCCATTTAGTATGCCTAGCGACTCTATAAGATTTTTAACTGCTTCTCTACTCAAAAAAATAATGAGATACACCTTAACAGTCTGAACAGTTCCTTCGATTATAAAATTTCATATTAAAAGTTTGTAAAAATATTTAGGAAACGTAAAACATAATTTGGGACAATGTCAGTTACTGTAGAAATGGTGAAATATATGAGCACCTATAGATTATTGTACCGATTTCTATTCGACAAATCCAATGGCGCTTGTGTTATTTGGTTTGTCACTGAACATTTTATTTTTTTGATAAATGTACAAAAAAAAAAAAAAATATTAAACATATTTTTGGCATTTTATTATCGTTTCTTTATTGTTTCAATTTAAAGATGAGGTTTCCTTTAGCATGTGCTTTCTTCAGGGACTATAAGCTGTATATCCTCTGCAGCAGGTAAATCACGAGTATTTACTTCTTCGCGAACAGCATCAAAAACTGGAAAAAAGGTTCTGAAGTATTGTTTAATAGCGGCTAAAATCTTGATGATTAAAGATCCGAGAGTGAATAATGAGAGCGCAATCATTATAGTACAGAACTGAAACCCATGGCTTCGAACCCAGTTTGAAAAGAGCGACATATAGTGACGGACGGTATTTTCATTCAAATCCTGTATAAAACGTCCGAAATCATTGTTTGCATACATGAGATGTCTTAGGAATGGAAGCCACACCACATAGATATACTGGTCCACCAAGTAACATAAGTAGAACACCTCTGATGCGTAAATTAAAACTTTAAGCAGGTTATTGGAAACATACGACTTTATTAACCCAGACCACCACCTTCGCAGATTTACAAAACTGCAGATAATGGCAAAAGTAACGACGCTTGATGTGAAATCCGGAGCCCATTTCATAAAAGTAGTGTTTCCAGAACATGCAAGGTGCAATTCCATAAAATGAACCAAGAATCCAGTTATTGTAAGCACCAAGAAAGGTAAGTTTGAGTTCTCATATAGATTAATCAACGGAAATAGAAAATTGTCCATGATGAACGTAGTAATCCGATAGGAACTGCCGAAAAGTGAAATATTTTTTGAATTTGGTGAATTTTCCTTTAACGAAAATTCGAAACGTTTTTGACTTGAAATAATTTTTTATGCTTAATGAAATTTTAAATTTTACAAGAAAATTAAAATCTATAAAATATTCACAAAGGTAAATTGATTTATTATTATTTGTGCCGTAATTTATATATGGAGGGAATATTTAAATGTAAGTTATTATTCGAAATGGACATATGTATTATGTATTATTGCGTTAATTATGTACATATTAGGCATGAGATTAAGTAGCTTGCTATATGACGTCACCTAATTGTTTTTACTTAAAAACGTGATTGTTTGGCTCTACTAAGTTATAAATCCGCTTTATTACGTTAGCACGATTTCATTGTCTAACTGAAGGTTACGTTCAACATTTTTATCATTCTCTGTGCTTGTTTCTACTCCACAGCTCCTTAGTTTCCCTTTATTATTTTAATTTGCGCGTTTTGACGTCCAACAATGAGAACAGCAACATCAAATGCATGACAACAACAAGATCAATGTACTACCTACCCTTTTCCTATCGATCACAGAATTTTGTGTAGGCGACCAATGGAATTGATCGCAAAAACAATTCTGGTTATGCTCCAAAACCATTTGTCTGATTAAGTACCATTCCTACTTCTTACAGCAGGCTCTCAACAGACAAGTTCTTTGGAAAGGTTACAACTACAACAAAAATGTAATTTTATTAATAATACAACCAGGATGAGTTCTATTGAAAAATCGATAGCTAGACATTATTGTTCCACGGTAAGAAACTATTGTACAAAGCTGTTATGTGAGGTCACTTCTTGACTAAAAAAAGACATTGTTTTTACAGGCCTTCTAACGTATTTACCAGATTTGATTTTATAAACATTTATTAACTCTATTGTAATTCAAATTGTATAAAACCGTAACTTTTCACTTTATAAGTTTTATTATTTCATCGTATCGTTTTTGTTTTCAGAGAGGTTTTTGGCTATTTTTTAAGCCATATTCGATGTCGAAAAAATATTATTTCCATACAATATCATTTATCTAAAAGGCTCGGATTTTGTAAATAAAACACAAATTTAAATTTTATGCCAAATTTATTTTATCTCCTTCAAAATATGCTCCTTCTGAAGCGATACACATATGCCAATGCTTAACCCAATCTTTCATACACCTGTAGGCCCGTGCAGGTATGGCTTTTAGTTCCTTCGGCGAATTCTCTTTTACCGATTCAATCGACTCAAAACGCTTACCACGAAGGGGCAATTTGAGATTCGGGAACAGGAAAAAGTCGCACGGATCCAGATCTGGCGAATATGGTGCCTGAGAGAATATGGTATCTGAGCGATGACATGTTTGGGTGTTTGGTCAAAAAATCGCGTATAACAAGAATTTTCCATAGTGAAAATCGCTAAATGCACTTGAGATAGTCTAACATGAACAGTTGCTGTAAACAAACTAATTGACAGATGGCGCTCAAATTTGTAGCATATGTCAAGAAAGGGTGTACCAATAACCAATAACAATACCAACAACAAAAAAAAAATTTTTGAAAAAGGTCTATTACTTAAGAACTACTCCTAACAAACAACAAAATCCGGATACTTTTTGAGCAGAAGGTAAATGCGACTTTGATTAATGAATGTGAAAAATTTTCAAAAATTGTATGAGACATTTCCAACGTTGTGTAGACCTATTAAAAAGATTTTGTGTATAAACAGGAACCAAAAATTAAATTTCATCAGTTCTAAGACAAATTATGTACGATAGTGTCTTTTGCACATTTTTACAGGTAAATGTTTACTAGTTCCAATCCAAAAGCAATGCTCAAAATGCTAAATTTATAGCTAAACACGTCGTTAAGAGTAAATAACTGCATTCTTGGCAACATATTTTTGGTGTGGAAATAAAAGTATCTTGACAATGGACAGAAAATGAAGACTATGGGTTCTGTCTTATTGTCCACAGCAATCACACTTAAATATTCGATTTATGACGTGCACACATTTGCAATCTCGATTGAGTTTATCGTCTCCAATACGTTTTTGGTCAATAACTTGTCGTTCTAGTCTCTTCTAAGCGTCGTTTGTATACTGTTTTAGTGCCTTAATCTATGTAAATTATTAGACGAGCAATGCTGCTAAAGAACTTGAATTTAAATGTGCTATAAACAGTGATGCCACGGCATTGATGTATGCTCTGAACCGAATTGAATACTAAAACATTTAAATGCACATTGACTTAAAAGTGTCCATTCAAGGCAGAATTGATCGCAGAGGACGGTAAAGACGGGCCAAATATATCGCCGTTTAAAACGTTTAATGCCTTCGCTTTAATTCCTACAGTGAAGTGCTTGTCTATTTCTGTCTGTCTGATTGTCAGTCTAAGTGTCTGTCCTTATATGTACACAGGCACTTGTACATCCATTTGACATACGACAAAGTTAAAATTAAATAAAAGAGAAAGCTAGGAGAAAGTAGCATACAAAACAAAGATACGATTACACTTCGTGTCATTCACAACAATGCCAAGTAAACGCAACAATGGCACAACACCAAAACAATAACAATAACAATGACAAGCATAAAAAGTTAAATAAAAATTAAAAAATAAAAGAAAATAAAAGAATAAAAAAGTAAAAAAATAACAAAATAACAAAATAAAAAAATGGAAAGACAATAGAGCAGGCATTTTCCATGCCAGAGCTTTGCTATCATTGACGCGGACGCTTCTGCCAGGCTGCCAGGCTGCCACCATCCATAAGAACGTTCGTAAAGTAGCACGATTTTTTGGTTACATTTCAGTTTTTTCATTGTGTTTAAATAGGACAATGCAAGGAGGTGAATGTGTGGCAAAGGAATTGTAAAGCATTAAAAAAGCTGAGCAAGAACACAATAAAAAAATACGTTTGCTTAACCCATTGAAAGATTTATTTCGAACTCAAGGATCAAGTTGCATTGCAGTCGAAATGGCAGTACGGGTGCATGACAGTCAGTCAGTCAATGTAACGGAAGTAGTGGGAGTGCGGAAGATGGTAGAGTCTTAAGTCTGAAAGAAGTTGCTGGCTTTATTTTAATTTCTGTTTCTGTTTCTTTTACACACAAATTTTTTTGTTTGTTCTTATTTATTCTTATAATATTTAACGTTTCTTGTTCCGTTGTTTTGGTGGCTGGCTTTCCTTTTAGTCTAATAAATCCCTTCCTCAGTGCACTTATGCACTCACTCAACCCCCGACTCTGCCATTATATTACCGATTCCACATTTTCCATTGCAACAGAAAGTCATTCACAGTTTCAAGCAATGAAGGCAACACTCTTCTTACTTCTTTCGTGCTGTCTCTGCTTCTGGTCTCGTTTCTGTTTCTGTTTCGATTCATAGATTCATATGTTTAGTTTATATTTCTGTTTTTCTTTCTTTTTTTATTTTGATGATTTCTTCTTACGTTTGCACTTAGTTCTTGTCTACGTCCTGAAAGGATTGGATACTTGCACTTTGTTGCATTGAAAATATTCTGTTTCAAGCGGTTGAAGTAGAAGAACTGTGAGTATTTCAAAATTTGTGCACTGCCACATTCAACTAGGCACTCGTACATGCTGTCAGGCGTTTCTATGTATCGGCACTTTGGAGTTCTGCTTTTTGTTGGCTTAATGGCACGATATGGTGCTGCTGGTACTCTGCTATTTCTTTCACTTCTTCAAATTCAAGTTGCCTCTGTTGCCTCTATTGCCTCTGTTGTTGCTGTTGTTTTTGCTTTCCTTGATGATAGTGTCTTAGTCTTCGTCACATGCTTTAATTTCTTGTGCTGGCGGAGCTGAAGTGTGGTTCCAACTTTACTTATCCGCTCCCATAGTTAAAGTGCAGTACATCTCACAGCTGTGGCGTGTGGATGCGGATATAAATTTAATGTCGGTTTTACTAAATTCTTAAGTAATTCGATAAAAACAAAAGGGGCAAAACATCAACAATAAAAATCCAAATAAAACCAACGAGCAAGAAAGTGCAGTGTTTTCTGTGGGACTTGTAAGCGTTTGAAGAAATATAATAAGTAACATTAAATGCACTTATATTACAGAATAAAAACAGAATAAGTGATATTTAATTGAAATAAATGCCGTTAAAATAATAGCAATTAACTAGGTAAACAAGGGGTGTCATTTAATGAATTGAAGTTAGAGAAAAAAGAGCACTTCAATAGAAATGTCTCAGAAAGACTTTTAAAGTTTTCAACAAAATTAAGGGTATAACAAGAGTTTGAAGTCAATGCTAAAGCACAAAAACATATTTATCCAAAAATTTTACAAGTACAACAAAAAACAACAAACAACAAAGGCATGCACGCTTTCTCGAGTCTATAACATCAAGTGTGGTTAGTGCTTCTTCAACTTGATTACTCCATCAAAGATACCGTTTAGATCTATGTCTTCTTTCTTCCATAGCGCTTCAAACAGTGTTTGGCAAGACCAAAGTCATTAATCTTTATGACACGACAAAGTCAACGAAGTTGTTGGATATAAAATTCCCTGAATTATATCAATATCCCGATAAAGCACGTACAGCTCATGGCTTACTCGGAGGTAGTAGTCATCACCAACTTCTAGATGATCAAAGATCTTACAAAAAACTTTTCTCTTAAAAGCTACTAGTGCAGCTTTATCATTCCGTGATAGAATCCATACATCTGCGCCATACAAACGTACCTCTAGGCAGAACGACCTAAAAAATGTGAATTTTGTCTACGTAGAGAAGATCCTATTCTACATCTCAAAATCCTACTGAATTGGAAATAATAAGTCTTATAGGGACGAGCAATTTAACAACCAAATCAACAAAAAATAAAAGAAAATTCTGTCAAAAATTTATAACAAAGTAGGAACGCAGTCAAATACTGGGTCTATAATAATTAGAATAATTTAAGAAATAAATAATTAAAACAATTATTGTAATCACTTAAGGTTAGAGCAATCTGGACTGGATTGTAATTACCTTAAGCAGTTTGTTCCATCTACTTCGATCGCTCACTGTTGCTCTACAGTTAATTAGGAGCTTTAGTTCTTTATCATTATTATAATATTATATATTATATATATTTAATAATTTGTTGGATGTATTATTTTTATTAATTCTGAGTATATTAGTTGATAATGTCCAATTTGAATGAAATATCTTAATGTTTGTTATAAAAACTAGTAATTTTTGTTGCTTTATCGTATATTTTACTTATTATATTTAAAAAGCTCATCTTCGTAATTCTTCTAAAACCTTGTAGTGTGGTTATACACATCCATGTTTCGAATAAATTAAAAGGAACTGGTTTTACAGACCATGTGTAATCTGTGTATGTAGAATCAGTTACTGATAGTTAAATAATTTACTCAATTACGATCATTACATTTACAGAAATAAATGAATTAAAGAATAAGAGAATTTTATGAGATCAACGTACAACTTATGGATATAAAAGCAATTTTCTACTGTCCAGAATATCGAACAACTTTATATTTCAGCTATGTGTAGAAATACTGGTTTAACAGGGATCAATAAAACAAGCTCATGATATTCTCTTATTAATTAATATATTTATGTTAGTGTAAACTTTAATTGTTGATCGGAATTTATATGACTTAGCTTGCTTAATATTGTTATTTATTAAAAAGAACATACCATTCGAATTTAGAAATATTTATTGATATGATCTCATTATATATCACGTTTTTTATTTTCTAACTGGAATCAAAGCAACAGATTTATTCTTCACAACGGTTTCATGTTTCACTCTCCACTCTCTCGAAGCCATTTATGTCATCTGTTGCAACAAAATGGAGTTAAATACTTTGAACAATTAGATATAATGCCATATATTTTTAATATTCGTCACTGAAATGTTTTACAGATTGAGCAACATTCATTCAACGTGAAGTTCCATCAAATAAGTTGACTGATAAGTAAACAAACAGGCAGACAAATAGATAGATAAACAAACAGGTTAACAAGTAGACTGACAGACAAATAGACAGACAAATAGAAACACAAATAGACAGACAAATACCTAAAAGGACATACAGAAAGACTGCAAGCTAGACAGACAGACAAACAAACAGATTAATAGGCTTACAGACAAGCAGATACACAGACAGACAGGCAGACAAACCCATAGATAAAAATAGACGTGCTTGGCCAGATCGATTCTGCTCATTATGTTGATGAATATATTCTTATGAATTCTTCACTGCTTTCCAAATAACTGGAAGAAACTTAAACTATTTTTAAACAATAAAAATTAGTTGAGAATGAGGTTATGTAGATATGCTATTAATTAAATTAAGACGGAGTAAAAAAAAATATTTTTGCACCCAAATATTTTTTACTCTATTCTAAGAAAATAATAATTTAATGATTATCAAGTAGGTAACAGTAGGTATCAGTAGGTTTCAGTTACTTCATTGTTTAAATGTTAGTATATATATAAATATACCTATATATATATCTAACTACTACAAATTTCTGCAGTTTTGTAAGATTGGTAAGTTGAGTGATCCTTTCTGCATAATTCTCTTCGTGTTTTTTTTGTTGGAGTAGTTAGTATTCTAACTAGCGCACATTTTAAGCAGACATTAAGTTTATTCCGTGCGATATTTATATATATTTGAACAAGCTAGTGGATTAAAGTTAAATAATAAACAACTTTTTAAATTAGTCTTAAAAAATATGTTTTTTTTTATTTGCGCAGATATTTGGACAATATTCTATAGTTGTCTTAAGGGTGCTCAGCTCGATTGTGAAATATTGAAATAACAGAGCAAAACCTCTATTGCAGTTGAACCCTAGTAAGTTAAGATACTATCAACTAAGTTAAATATCTATATTAAATTTTATTAGATGGCTTATGTACAATTGCACTTCATGTTTGCTTGCAAGGATTCACAAGTACAACTAAATTTTTCCTGGTTGCTATAGGCAATTGACACCATCAGCACCATTACTGCCAACGATGACCAATAAATTTTTGAATAATGTTAAAGCATTATTCGTTAAGTTCAGATAGAGTTTGGTGTCGTTATGCCGTGCATAGCTGCTAACTAATACCGAGGTAACTAGAAGAAAAACCAGGCATGTATTATCTTTCACATTTAAGCCATTAACACTAAGTTTTATATTTTATTTGATTTTTATTTTGTGAATCGTTTTTTTTTTTTGTGTTCAGCTTGCTTAAAACGTTTTTAGTAAAACTAATGATATATAAACAATTTTTCGTTTGGCTAAGTGCAATAGTGCGTTTCATGGGCATTTTACACCACACTTTTGCAATGGTTTCACTCCGCTCTGTGCAACAAAGTAAATTTATTTTACGATGTGGCAACATAAGCCTTTACATCGCTACAAATCTACAAATATAGACATATACGGTACTGCACTGAGACATGTGATAACATTACTGCTTACATATGCATATGTGCTGCTATACAGCATAAGCTTGCAAGCATGTAAAATGGAAAACGATTTAAGTTTTACTTTCAAATACAAGTGCCCTTACTTTGCGGGACTGAAATGGAGTGGTGAAACCTTGGAAGAGAGAAGAAAAAAATGGCGCCAGATGAAGGCATTAAAGCTTTACTGAAGACATTTTTTTTTATATTTAGAGTTTGGGAAAATGTAATACTCTTACTTATTTGTTTATATAATAATATTTTAAGCTTACGAAAAACGAGTGAACTAATGTCGAAAATTTCACAGACAGTTTAATTTCTCCTATTAAACCGGAAAATTCTAATCTCTTCATTTCAAATAATAACAATTATACACTAACATAAAAATTATAAAATTTTGAACTTATTCATATTCACTCGGATGGCGACTAAGAGTAATTTTTCAGTAATTCAAAAATAATTAAAAATAATATATAATTGAATAATATATTATTAATTAATAAATAATTAATAAACAATTAATTAATAAAGAATTAGTTAACAATTAATTAATAACTAATTAATTAATAATTATATAATAATAAATAAATAAATAATTAATAATGGATAGATAATGGAAATAATGGAAATACTTAATCAATAACAAATTAATTAATAAATAATAAGTAATTAAGTAATTAATACATAATTAATTAAAAAATAATTAAAAATAATATATAATTATATAATATATTATGAATTAATAAATAACTAATTAACAATTAATTAATAATTAATTAATAAATAATTAATTAACAGTTAATAAATAATTAATTGTTAATTAATTAATAATTAATTAACAATTAATAATTAATTAACAATTAACAATTAATTAACAATTAATAATTAATTAACAATTAATAATTAATTAACAAATAATTAATAATTAATTAGCAATTAATTAATAATTAATTAATACATAAATTATTAACAATTAATTAATAAATAATTAATTAACAATTAATTAATAAATAATTAATTAACAATTTATTAATAAATATTTAATTAACAATTAGTTAATAAATATTTAATTAACAAATAATTTATAAATAATTAATTAATAATTAATTAACACATAAATAATTAACAATTAATTAATTAATAATTAATTAATACATAATTAATTAACAAATATTCAATTGATAATTAGTTAAAAATTATTAATTAAATAATTTTGTAATTAAAATCAAGTTTGAGAAATAAATTGAAGATCTCTGATTATGGCAATACTTGAAACAGCTGTAAGGTCAGCCAAAAATTTAATTAATTAAAATAATATAAAAGAATTTGCAATGACGTGGTTTATTATTTTTCAAAAACTTTCTAATATTGCAGGCATAAAATAAGTGGCAAAAAAATTTTGTCCCATACCGCTAGCTTATCCAACAGACCGTAGCTAAACATAACACTGTTGTAATACCGTTACCATCCTTTGCTTAACCTATAGTATCCTACAATTTTTTATGTTCTCCAATTTCAACAGACACTCAAAGAAACATGTTTTTTTACAGTAGATGTAATATATATAAATAGGTCTCTGGGTCAGTGTCCAGTGAAATCACAGGAAGAGACCAAGAGAATACCCAAACGGGAGTTTCAGAAATATTTCTTATATATATTATATCAAAGACACACGATATAATTTAAATTTATTTTAAATTAATTAAAAATGCTATTACATTTTAGATGAACAACTCTTGTATTTAAAATTAATTTCGGACTCAAATATTATATAAGTTAAGCATTATTTATTTCCACCATATCAATAAAATGAAATAAAGACCATCTTAAGTAGTGAAAGAAACTTATACCAAATACCGTGGCAGAGGTGTTAACCAAGTCTATCATCGAACTTCAACAGATTTATTCTTACTAATGGTACAATGATAACTCTACTTTCCCGAAATATTTGTTAGAGTTATACTCGTATTCCCATAGGTGTATATTTAGTAACTTTGTTTAAATATTCAGTTCAAAATTTTATATTTTATAATTACTCATCTCAAAGGGTATAGTAACTGAATATTCTCAATCTTAAATATATTTTTCCATCCTTTAGGTGAGCAATAAAGATTCTTCACAAAATTCATTTCTTACTTGGTCCAACTAAGAAAATCAATTTACTTCAACTTAAGTGGAACGTACTCAGTATTAAAGCATTAGCGATGGCAAGTCATTGCGTGCTAAGGACATCAATGAGACTTTTGATCTATTTTATAATAATATTGTAGTAGTTATGGCTCTGCCGAAATTTTCATCTACTCTCAGAGCTTTGGAGAGTAGATGATTAAATCTCGCTATAGATGATTATGTAGATGATTAATTTAAATTGAAATTGGGAACTCAATTCTGTTTTCTTTGTCATTGTTTATACGTCAATTACTAAAGTCTCCTAGTTTGTGTTGTGTTCCACTAGTTTTATAATTTTAATAGGTGGGACAACGTACAAGCAATTATGGGACAGAATTTCACCTAACGTGGCTTTGAGATGTATATTTTATGGTTAATATTTTGTACATAATGTATATTTATATTAATATATTTATACATATTTGTATCTATTAACTATTATAAATTTATATGTTATATTTCAAATTTTTTTCTAAATTATATTTGTATTTTTAACCATTAAAGTTTGAAAAATATTTAAAATTAATTCGTTTTATTTGTACAAATTGTGGCTTTTAAAATTTGATTTGCTTAAAGTTAAAAGTTAGAAACTAATAAAAATATTATTTACAAATTATTTATTTTTATAAAAAAATCAATTGAAAATAAATTAAAATAAAAAATTTAAGCAAAAATGAAGTGCATATATTTAGTTTAATTTTTTTTTTTAATAGAATAAATGCACAATAAACACAGTATTTGCATAAAAAATTGTGCAAAATTACTTGAATTTATTTAAAATATTTTTATTGAAAATCAGAAAAAATCATTTTGAAGAATTTTTATTAAAACCTACACAAAAATTTCGAAATTTTGTGATTTTAAATTAAATTAAGTTTTGTTTGCATTTGATAAAATAAATGTTTACTTAAAAATGTGTAACTAAAATATACAAAAACTAATCTAATATCAATACATTCATATCCACAAAACTCTACGTCAGCATACAAAATATTGTATCTCAGCTCATGGAATATTTGTTATTAATAAATTAAACATAAGCAAATCAATACCTTCTAACCTCAATTTAATTGATAAAGATATTTCGAACATGAATAAAAGCACTTAAATGCTCTATAATTTATTGAATGCTAACGAATTTATTTAATAAATTATATATGTGGATATATTCGTATGCGTGATAGTCTTTCCTCTGGCTTAAATGTGACATTAAAATGGATAAAGTATGTTTCTCTATTGCAGACATTTTTATTTCCGATGGAATTTATTACGAAGTAATTAGAATATTCATTAAATTTTTAAGACCCCACATAGTGAACTTAAACAGGTTCGTAATGGAAATTAATGAGGATAATAGAGAAAGAGCTTGTCATCTCCAAACAGAAAATCATTACAGAGGTTATTAATTTTCAAGTCCTGATTTGATTTTTAGCGTCAGGAATAACTACTGCGTGAGCTCATTATAGATTGATTGAAAATAATCATTACTACATTCTGTAGTAATGAAATCTGCGATAATGAAAATCTACAAATAACTATCAAAAGACCATTAAAACATCAAAGGATCACATCATATGTGGCCTTTGGTCTAAAGCTATGACATGCCCGCACTATTTCTAAAATAATGAAGGTGTAACAAAAATCGTCTATTCAGATCACTATAGAACAATAATAATAACCAATTTTGTGAATAAGGAGTGAATGAAAATACAGATGATGTCATGAACTTAAAGAACGATATATCTCTGAATAACGATGTCAGATTCATTACGCTTCAATTTTGTTAATAAATATTAGTTTAACAGCATATGAATGCTATCTAAATTCACTATAAAAAATCACAACTGAAAGGATATAACTCTATAAACTAATGATTGTTACAATTGTCTTTGATGTGAATATTATTAATAATACTACTGTGTATTGGATTTAGATACTCTTTTCATTTACTGCCAATCTTTCGTTTTAAATCCAAACCAATCTAAAAAATTGAAAATAATATACAGTTGTATTTATATATAAAATTGCAACCATTGAAGGAAAACTATATATAGGGTTCAAACTGATTATTAACTACATAATTTGTATTTATGTGACATTTTTTTTCTCTTATTATTGTATTGTGTTTTTGTTGAAATTAAAAAATGCACATTTTAATAATGTGTAACTTGAGAACTACGGATTATTAATGACAATAACCATTAAGTTGTCTGCCTCGTGATTATTAACTATTGCTTTTAATTTGAATGACAGTATGAGATTATTTTTTAAAGCTTAAAGTACGATTTGTAAATGCAGATACAGATTCCCTTTATAACCATATTGTGAACTTAACACCACACTAAATTGCTACTACTATAGATGTACTATAGTACTGACATATGTCATGAACACTAAGTGTATTTTCTGAATTCCAAAATTTGAATATATATATCATCATCATCATCATTGGCTAGACAATCCTACACGTGTCTTTGTGTGTTGTAGTAAATGCCTCTATTCGTATCGATGTCTCGCTTTCACTCTTCAACATCTCAAACCTGGAATGCAGAAGATGCATCCTGGACCACTCCATCTATCCAATTTAGTTTCAGACTACTCCTGCTTCTACTTTCTGCTTACTATCCGATCATGATGTGTTTGGGAGGGTAATTTTGTTCTGTTTTAATAATATGCCCTGCCCATCCAAGCTTATTTGTTTTAATAACTGTGATTATATTAGATTGATCAAATAAAATTTTTTATTCATGTTTGTGTCGGTATCGCCAGATAACGTACCCTTGCGTGACTCCGAAAATTCTTCTTAGTATTTTTTATTCAAAAAATATAAATTTTATTTTCATTCTCTCTGCTTAGGATTCACGTTTCGTTCGCATACGTAATACATAGCATATATATAAGATATTTATAGCTTATGAAACATATAAGACTTCTATAAGGACTTCTTCAAAATTGATCTATAAATCAATTAGCAAAATTTTTACGCTATAAATGGTCATTTAATCAATTTATATATCTAAAAATATAAATCTTTCGACGTATAGTGCTTATAAAGTACCAATTTTACCGCTCTCCAGTTTCTTTGTATAAAGTATGAGTTGAATGTACTAAAAAATTGTACCGGCCAACAAATATTAAATGCATAAAAAGTTTATTTCATGCTTTTTAAAATTGTTCTTTTATTGCAACTTTTGGTTTAGTATGAACCACTTTCAATAGCCCACCACTATCCTTGAATATTTATACAGTTTCTGTGTAGCAGATTCTGATTTCCAGCATATTTTTATAATTCCTGAAATATTTTGCAGTTCTTAGCTCTTATAAAATTGTCAACTGTCTCTTTGCAAGATGTTTCTAAATTAACTTATAAAATATTATTTATTTTATATATTTTCATATACATACCTAGACGTGTATATATGTCTGTGAACTGTATATTTAGGTGGATTTATACTCTTGTATTACTATTGACTATACACAGAATTAATAAGTGCACAGAATTCGTTTCAAAGCGCACAACTTGAATAAGCAATAAAGTTCGTGATACTCATGACTGCGCACTGGTTGAGGATTTCACTGTCAACTCGTAAGTTTTTGTTATGAAATAAAGCCACAAGTGCAATTGCATTTTCCATAGCGAATGCAAAAGAAACAGCCAAGAACTCTTAATATATGAATATATATATTTCAGTGGATTAATATAGAATTTCTCGCAAGAAAAGCTCAACAAAATATATCAATTTAAGATTTTAAAAAATTTTGCAAAAAAGATACACACAAAAAAAAACAACATTATGGAAGAGTAAAACATTTTAAAAGCAAGCTTACAAACGTAATTTAAATAATTCCAACAAATGAAAATATATATCAAAAATATTACAAGAACTAACCAGTAACTCATCGAGGTACAGCAAACCCAGCCAAGCCCATTTAAATGCGCACAATTGCAAACTTAACAACTTTTAATTTGTTTTCGGCAGAAACTTTAAAGTTTTCCGTACTAAAGTAAATATAAAAATAAAAAATAAACGGAAATAAAATAAAAATATATGATAAAAAAAAATATTACAAAAAAATAGAAAAATAGAAAAACAGAAATAAATAAATACTAAATGCTAAACGTTAGCAAAACCCCAGCAACCAACAGTTAACAGCTAACAGCTAACAGCCAACAACCATAAACCGTAAACCGTAAACGGTAAACGCTAATACACCCATAAACGTAAACGGTAACTTTAACGTAAACATATATATTCGTATACGTAATACGTAAATAGACATTGCACCGTTACGTTACAAGTGTAATAATTGCAATTGAATTTTCGGGGCACTACTATTCGTACAGTTGGCGGTTACTTGGAATCATTTGTCAAGAAAACTTTTTCAATTAAATTTTAAAAGATTTTATCTTTATTGGATCAAGATCCAGGAAGTTCAAAATTTCCAAGTAATCCAAAACCCAAAAAACTTACATAAATAAAATGGAACAAAATAAATGCGATCTGAAAAGCAAAATAATTTTATTTTATTTTTTTTTTGTTTTTTGTACATTTTTAAACAAACTAAAAAGTGTGAAGTTTGTTTTTATAAATTGCAACTCTTTGGTTTTTTTTTTTTCGGTTTTGAGTTCAAAGCCAACGGTCAAGTTACACTGTTGCATTAAAGTTATTCATAAAATTATTAAGTGTTGCACTTTTGTGTGAAAATGAATATAAAATACATTTGAGAAGTAAAAGGTTTAAAATTTTTGAATGAATATTCAAAAGAGACTTAAGACCTACAAAGCTGTTTCAGATAACATTCACACAAAGCGAATCCTTCAAATATGTATATATACATTTAATATATTTTAATAGTATTTAATGTAAAATAATATATTATAGTAAATAATGTTTAATAATATTTAATGTTTCATAATATATAATATTTAATAATATTTAATTTTTGATAATAATATTAATAATATTAAATGTATTATAATAATATGTGATAATAAACCATGTTTAATAATATTTAATTTTTTATAATATGTCATATTAAATAATGCTTAATAATATTTAATGTTTCATAATATATAATATTTATTAATATTTAATGTAAAATAATATGTTATAATAAATAATGTTTAATAATATTAAATGTATTATAATAATATGTAATAATAAACAATGTTTAATAATATTTAATTTTTTATAATATGTCATATTAAATAATGCTTAATAATATTTAATGTTTCATAATATATAATATTTATTAATATTTAATGTAAAATAATATGTTATAATAAATAATGTTTAATAATATTAAATGTTTAATAATTAATATTCCACTGTCACTATACAATAACTACTTTACTGCTCAACTCTTTTTAACAACTGCACTGCATTCTGGGTCGCATAGGTACATACATGTATGTATGTATCCATAAAGACGTGCTAAGCTTTCCAACTGATATAAATGGTGATTCCTTAAAAAAAATCCATTTCTTTACATAGTTTTTGGATTTCTTTATTTGTTTACTAAATCAAGAAAATATTTTCGATTATAATTATGTTCATTTAAAAAAGATAAAAAAATTTTCTTGTAATTTAAACACCGCACACAATATTTGTAACGAAGTTGAAGTAATGTATCTTAAGTTGCTTAAAAAAGTTGTCCAATTTTTTTCAAGCCAATCAAATGTTAGATATTTAAGAGCCAAAATAATTGTTTAAATGCAACACTGTTAATTGACGTAACTCATACGGCATGTGTGCCTGTAATATCTTGTTTTACGACGCACGGTGTGACAAAACAGAAATTAGCCGATCAAAATTCGATATTTTCGGAACCAGTAGTTATATTGATATGAAATTTTAGTTTTTATATTTGTTACTGAGCATAGATCGTTTATTTAACACATGAATTTATAAAAATGTAAAAAAAAAAACTAAATATTTAAATATTTAGTTATATATTAATTTTTATACAAAATTATTTTTATTACAAATATTGCGATCTACTTCGTAGACCATCTTCAGTGAATAATGATAATAAACAAAAAAGAAATTGTTGTAAAAACTAATTGAATACTGGTCGTAATAACAATTTATTAGAGATATGAAATTTTCCTAAAATATAGTTTTTGAGATGGTCTTTCTTTTAAATCAAATTTGAGCCCAATCGGTCTATCAAAGTTCCCGAAAATTTTTGGGTGAAACATGGAACATTTAGTGGTGTCCCTTGTTCCTTTAAAGATTATGATAGGTTGCTCCAAATTTTTCATGGTTTCAATTTCACTACTTTATCAAATTTTATGAGTGAAATTGCACAAAAAGTCAGCAGTATTTTCATGGCCATTTTGACTTCTATCTCCATACCTAAAAAAAAGTTTCCAAGTTTTTTCATAAAATTTTTCCCGCTAATAGCTAAATAGTAAAACTTCACAAGAAACAAAAAATTAGCCTGCGTATATTATGTTTTATACCTACTTAGGCCCCAGAAATCACTGAAAAATGACGAAAAATACTACCCTCAATAAACCTTATTTATTTCAACAACAAATTCAATAAGTAATAATATAAAAGCTATTGTTTTATAAATATTCAATTTATTTATATTTCAACTTTCAACCAAATCGGTTAAAAAATAACGAAGTTATAACACATTATGAATATTATTAATAATACTATTGTGCATTGCGTTTACGTACTCCTTTTATTTATTACCAATCTTCAGTAATAATTTAACTATTAACGTTTAAAGAAAACACATATAATATATATAATATATATATAGATAAATCTTTTATTGGGGTAAAACTAAGGCATATATAAATGTGTAATAGTTTTCTAGAAATTTATTTTATGTTGATATTGTGTGCTAATTCTATTTTAATCAAAATCTTGTAACATTTTTCCCATTAGTGAACATTTATAAACAAGTCAACATATCTTATGCGAAGCCATAAGGGATAGCTCAAATCATAAGGATATCAAAAAGAAAACTGTTAGACGAGGTATTCACTTTATACAAACTATGCTTACAGCTGGTTAGTACGCAGTTGATTCTAATCGAATAGATGTGCATCCGTAGAGAGCAAATTTATCTTAACATCAATGTTTAGAAATTCAAAAGCAATATCAAGAAAACCCTTGGAAAATTTTATTGTCCAACAAAGAAATGGTCTTCGTCTTATCAAGTTCGCATGAATAGCTATCTGGCACAATATTAGTATATTATTTTACTATATAAGATTTGATTTTCAACGTCAGTTATGATGAAAGAAATAATTATTTAATATGAACTATTTTTT
Organism: Teleopsis dalmanni; assembly: GCF_002237135.1. NCBI lineage: Eukaryota > Metazoa > Arthropoda > Insecta > Diptera > Diopsidae > Teleopsis > Teleopsis dalmanni. The sequence goes on along the minus strand of NC_051848.1, from coordinate 59,528,019 downwards.
CAATAGAGAGATTTTTATAATTTTATTATTTATAATTAATTGAACTTTTTGGCTGACCATACAGCTGTTTCGATTATCGTCAAAAGTATGATATGCGGTACACTATAACAGATCTGTTAATAAAGATTGAACATATGAGTCAATAAAAAAACCGCTCATTTTTGTCATAAACAGGTCAGCCAAAAATTAACCGATGGCCACTTGTTTTGATAACCGATGGCCAATTTAAAACGCCAATACAAAATGACCCACCGCTTAGAAAACCGGATGGTTCTTGGGCTCGCAATGACGAAGAAAAAGGTTGTATTTTAGCAGAACACCTAAAGGGTGTCTTTCAGCCAAACCCACAATTATCAGATTTCCAACCTAACATCGAATCTCCTTCTATTGTTGAAACTCCCCTTACGTTGTGTTTGGATAACGTCAAGGAGACTATTCGAACATTTGCAAATCCCAAAAAGGCACCTGGGTACGACAAAATTACGGGTAAAATGATACAACAATTGCCTGATTCAGCAATAACTTTTCTAACGGTGATATTTAACAGCATCCTCGCTTTTGGCTACTACCCGAAGCAATGGAAAGTTTCAGAAATAAAAATGATTCCAAAAGCAGGAAAGGACCTAACTTTGGCATCATCATATAGACCAATTAGTCTTTTGCCCCAGTTATCCAAAATTTTTGAGAAAATGCTCCTGTCATATATTATGCCAATAATAACTCAAAACAATGTGATCCCAAACCATCAATTTGGATTTCGAACAGGACATGGCACTATTGAGCAAGTTCACAGAATTGCTAAAGAAATACATACTGCCTTTCAACACAAACAATACTGTTCCGCCGTTTTCTTGGACGTAGCCCAAGCTTTTGATAAGGTTTGGCACGAAGGTCTTATGTATAAAATAAAACGTTATCTTCCTGAAAATATGCATAAGCTATTGTATTCATATATATCTTCTAGAAAATTTAGATTGAAATACAATACCTTTATTTCAAGAGAAATCGACATAATGGCTGGTGTTCCTCAAGGAAGCGTATTGGGGCCGTTTCTGTACATAATCTATACAGCTGATCTCCCACTACTCTCAAATCACACACTTGCTACTTTCGCGGACGACACTGCAATTCTTAGTTCTAACAGTGACCACATAAGGGCGTCCCAAAGTCTCTCGACTCACTTAAGTCTATTGGAGAAGTGGCTAACAAAATGGCGCATAAAAGTAAACGAAACGAAAAGTGTGCATGTCACGTTTACTCTGCGAAAAGAAACGTGCCCCCCTGTTAAGTTGAATAACATCATTATACTTCAGTCACATGATGTAAAATATCTTGGCATTCATCTTGATAGAAGGCTGACTTGGACTAAGCACATTGAAAGCAAAAAATCTCAAATTAAATTAAAATCACAGCAGCTCCATTGGCTTATTAATAAAAACTCTAAGCTAACTCTGGAAAATAAAGTCTTGGTATACAATTCAATCTTAAAACCTATCTGGTCCTATGGTATAGAACTCTGGAGTGCAGCATGTGCTTCTAATATCGAAAAAATACAGAGAGTTCAAAACAAATTACTTAGACAAATAACAGGTGCTCCTTGGTATCTCAAAAATGTACATATCCACAAAGATCTTGGAATCCCAACTATTGCAGACGTCATTACAACATGCGGCCAAAAATATAAAGTGAAACTTCACCAGCATAGTAATCCAATGGCGCAACAGCTACTTTCTGATACCACAATATCTAGACTTAAGCGAAAAAGCTTCGTACCACCTTAACGTAATTTTACTAAAAATGTTGATATAAATTTTGATAATAATAATCCATTTCATTTTATTATAAAGTTTAAACTCCTTTTTTGCACCTGCTAATTGCATTATGTTTAGTTTTTAAGATTTGATTACATAATTGTCAATTTCTTATCAGAAAGATACAATTAAAAAAAAAAAAAAAAAAAAAAAAAAAAAAAAAAAAACTTGTCTACTTTGAAACTGACTGTTTGCTTCCAGAGTTAGTTTTCGGTGATTTGACCTATAGTCTTTCTCAAATTAAACAAATCGAATAAAATCAAAAGAAAACTACTTTTGTAAATCATGGCAAAATAATAAGTGATATCACATTCTGAAAGAAGAAAACAACTGTTTGGTTACAAGCTAGTACTGTAGGTACAAAATATGGACGTATTTGAACAGACACTGGAAACCCCACCTTCTAAGTAGCAATTGCATAAAAAATCAATTTCATATAAAAGGAACTGCTGTATTTGAATGTGAAATGTGTAATTTTATAAATATTTGTTTTCTAATATTATTTTAAGCATTTTTGTATTATATTCTTATAATGTGTTTTATTAACATTATAATTATAATTTTCACTCATGGTTTTAAATAATTTTTAAAGTTTTATGTCAAAGCACATAACACAATATTTAGTGCTCATAGTGCTTTAAAGTACCACAAAATCAAAATATGAAATAATTCTCATTCACTTTTAAGTTGTTAGTCAATAAAGGCAATAAATTTTGGTATACGAATTATTTTATTTTAATATAATATGGGATAATAATTGTAGATAACATTTAACGCGCTTACCCGGCAAAATACGCATTGTGTTCAAATAGATTTATAAAATATGAATTCACAAAGAAATATGTAATTAATCAATAAAATGTTAATAAGTATTAGTTTTTTTTGTGAAGGTGTGTTTTTGATGTATTAAACCTTTAAATTATATGAAAACTTTGTTAACACTGTATTCAAAGAATTGTAAAACAAAAATCTGTCTTACCAAAAAATAAATATAAACAATTATGGTTGATACTACTGTTTATAAAAATTTAAACCTTAATATATTAAATCTCCTGAGGTTCATCGGTGTTCTTTCAAAACTATATCTGGTATGACCTCAACAATTTCTGAAATAATGCAATTTTTGAAAGTTCTGTACGTGGATAATCTTTAATTATTGTAGGTCTACTATAATATAAACTAACTCACTTCTAAACCATTGTTTCTGATGGAGTGTACTTATCTTACATAATTTTTAATCTCTGTAATGACTGCACGACCTTCAATTGTTTTTTTGGTTTTTTTTTTCACTCTCTCTCTCCTTAAAACTGCACCGATGTGTCAACTTCAAATAGTTTGTGAACAAAGAAAATACATTAACAGATCGATGTTTAATAATAGACTCACATCCATATTTAATCCTGCTATTGATGAATAGACAATGCTTCACAAATTGGGTGAGCAACTATAAGTTTTAAAATAAAATATGTTTAGGTACTTAAAATTAGAATACATAACTGGACACCTATTTTATTATACTACATATATTAAGCTAAATCCAATTTTACAAATCTTCAGTATATTAGTAAAACTTGACTGTATCTTTAGTATGAATGTTAAATTTATTATTATATAAAAATGCTATAATTAACTTATATTCTATTGAAATTTAATTGATATTTGGTACTGAATCGTTAGATTATAACTCTTACTATGCAATTGCCATCGATGAACAACAAAATTTGGTGTAACATTTCTATATATAGTCAGCATAGAGTTGGCTGACTATTTGAATGCTCTTTAAATACTCCACTACTTCTACTAATAAGTGTGTTAAAGTTTAACAATTCCAACTAAATAGAGGTGTTAAAAGACGTTTAAATTAATGAACGCTTCGGAAGAAATCAACAAAAGGATATGCCGAAATTGATTGTAATTTCGCGGAAATCACTTTTGATTCAATTAAATCAATACAATCCGCATGATGTCTCATAAAAATCTACTGCTTTCATAAGTCACTGACTGTTTTCGTTGACTTAAATAGACATGTGATAATATCTTCCACTTCAACGAAGAGTCTAACATATGTATACCTTTGTACATCTACAAATGACGTTTGCAAACAATTGTCGACTCCAAATTCCAATCTGTGGGATGTAACTAATTAATCAACTGCTTCTATGGACATCTGTACGCGAATTGTCCCACGCAAATATTGTTCTACAGGTGGTAAAATTAATATCTTAGGGTATTTGTCACTTGAAATCATCAAAGAGTACTTTTGATTATACAGATATATTAAACAGTGTTTGGTTTATATGTTATGCAAATGCACAAATATATTTTGATATATTTTCTAAATTAAACTATTAAATGCTATATTATTAAATAAAGAATATGGAATATGAAATATTTAATTTATAAATGTGCAATATTTAATTTATTTAATAATTATTTGATAAATAAGTATTTTGTTTATATTTTTAAGTAAACAATATACAAATTATATTGTTTTTTGATTTTAAATATTATCGATATTTTCTTTTATGATTGTTTTGAACTAAGATAAGACTGGATTGGACTGGATAAGACTTTCATTTACTTTTTTAGAGAAATATTTATTAACAACATTTTTATCATCTTCTACCCCCTTATCTAAAATGCTTCACAAAACTTTATATTGTTCTATTCTTAATGAAAACCTGTCTTTTATATAAAAGCATGTTAAATATATAGATATCAAAATATCATCACTTTATTAATAATATATTGCAAGTCATTGTTTAATGACGATTTAAATCCGCGTAGCATTTAAAAATTTGTTATGTATACATTCAAAGTTATGAAGCAGTAAAAAAATAAATAACAAAGAGATCCAAAGACGAACTATCACCCACTGATAGGATTTAAAAAATAGAAAACGCATTTTTTGATGCTATTTATGGACTATGGACTAGTATTGCTGTCACCGATATAGTAAACCATTTTAAACGAATTTTTCTAAATGTAATATCTTTAGAGAAATCTAAAGCAAGTATTAGATGATATGTTTTTAGAAATGGAGTTGTGATATAATTTCCTATATTGATTAATTTGCCGGCGGTAAAGCAATTTTTGTGAAAATAATTTATATTTTAAGTCGTTGATCTATACGAGAATCAAAGTTAATACTGAGTGTATCATCTGTTGGATGCAGTCTAAAGTATTAAAAAACATATTAAAAAAAACATAAACAAAATGCATTTGAAACTGCTGTACTTGTCCAAAAAATATTTTGGATTTGAAAGCTTTCTATATAACCTCTATTTGTCAGGAAACTTCTACAATTGGCAATATTCTTTGTAAAACCATTATACGTAGTTGTAGACTTACTACAATTTTTCCAAGATTTTCTAATCGAGATGACTTGATTTAGTTGATTTTATTCCTGAAATACTTTTATGTCTTCCACATTTTCTGGCATTTATACTGTATGAATAAAGTGTGAATCCCACAATAGCTCTTAAATATTTTGATACTACAGTTTTATAACAAGTGGACACAAAAGTAGTTGAAAGCTTATGTTCCGATAAGCTTATATCGCATTCACGATTTTTGAAGAGAAGAAAATTTTTTTACAGTATTAGAAACATAGACTTTACAAAATCGGAAGCTATAGCAACAAAATATAAAGCGATTGTATTAACACATATAACAAGTATTAGGGTTTCTTACTATGACTTAAAGCTAAACTAATAGAGTATATGAAAATTATATACAAAAGTAAATGGAATCCTTCTATACTCTAATTTAAATACTTAAAGCTATGTAAACTAAGAACTGTCAGTTGAACTCATTATTTATGTAGAAACTATATCCAAATTTGAACAGATCAAAATATTTATTTGTGTACGATATAAACTACAACTAATATAACCATAATTACTAAAATTCATTAAAAAGCAAAAATTGTTTCTCTATAATATATTGGTTTGGCAGTTATAAAGTTTTTTAAACCGAAAATTTGACAAAGATTATAATATACAAATGCCTTTTTATTTACACAATTAAAATTAAAAAATTAATTAAAATAAAAAAAATTAAAAATCATGGACCAGCACATAGATATACTAATATACATACTATGAACGTCTCCTAACAATATTGAGTCCCATTCCGAAGAAAGGTAGAAAGGTTGAAAAAAATTTACTAATCTAAGCTTTGATTTTTGTCTCGATTTTATAGATATTTTCATATATAAGAATCAGTCATATTTTTATATATAAATATATATATTTTTATATTAAGCTAATATCTTTTTGTAATGACCGGTGTAGGCATATGCCGCAAGGCTGGTATATAACATATATATAAGTCCGTACCTTATAAGATGCCGGACATATGACGTTAGCTATAAAGACGTTATTAAATATAATTAACAGTATTTTAAAACACCTTTGTCCAGTGAATTGATTCAGTTTTCAGTATTGTAATTTCAGATCAAAATATCATATGAGGATACATATTTTTAAGATCACAATCTAATCAGTTAGAAAAAGTTAGTTTTATTTATTTATTATTTATTATCCTTTAATTATTATTTTCCTTTAAAAGTTTTCATAACAGATGATTATGTATCGATTTATTAGTTCATTCATATAGTTTTGTTACACTCTTACCATTAAGTTCTGTTATTATTGAGTTAGAAATAGAAAAGTCTTTAAAAAAGAAATATAAGAAATATTCGTATCTGGCATTCAAGAATAACACTGTAACATTATATAAAAAATTATATAAAAAAGCAATGATTTTTGTTGAAATATAGTAAAAATTAAAAAATTGATCTCAAAAAATAGAGAATACATGGGTTAACATAATTAGTATTAAAATTAAAAAAAAAATAATATATATAGTATTTTAGCTTAAAATCTCGAATCTTGATTCCTGTCTAAATCATCAAATCTTGCATGTTTTTATATGTCGTATTTGGTATCATTAAAGCTCGTTATTCATTATTACTCATTTCTATAAAAGTTTCAATTATCGTAAACCAAGGAGTAGTTTTCTACTTAGTTTGTATTTCAGAGGGTTATGGTATGACGTCACACTTTCAATAGTTATATTGTTTTTAAGTAAACTTGATTATTATTTAGTAAAATAAATTTTTGTGTTAAAAATTAACAAATATAAAGTAAGCAAAAATCAAAACATATAAAAAAAATATTGTTCTTTTTTAAAATAAAAACTTTAATTGCAAAAACTAAATGGATTTTTCTGACAAAAACTGGCAATTTCAGAGCCTTTTAGAGTGTATCATAATCATCTTTAACATGACATATTTATGGAAAGCATTCAGCGTAAATGAGATACGTTGATACTTATTTCCATTCTTTATTAAAGTAAAAAATAACATTATTCAATTTTCTTTATCATAATTATCAAAAAAAAATATAATTTAAGAAAATTGTTATACCTATAAATATATACCATATATGCATATATATTGATGGATAGTAATGAGTTGTGATGAGTTTTCTGTCGAAAAAAATGTGAACATCAGAAATTTCCTGATGCTGACCTTACCAAACACTTACAGGCCAGAGTTAAAATGTTGAAATCGGTGTATAAAATAATTTAAGCGATTGTTAAATAAATTAAAGTTAAAAAATTATAATTTTAATTAAAATTATGAAGATTAAAAAGCAAAAGTTAGCGCAAGGACAACAAGGAAACATAATTTTCCGCAAAAGAAAAATACAAAGTAGAAGGATTGACATTGGCTCTAGTGAAATATGAACATCGTTGCAAAAATATAAGATTACAACTAAAAAAAAAAATTCAGAATTATATTTATGTAATTCAATAAATATCTAATAAAAATATAGAAAAAATTTTAAAAATATAAGTGCATATGACCGTCGCGACGGTGCCGTTGCGTTCAATTATATTTATTTTCAATAGCGAATTTATGATATCGCTTGTACTTAGAAGTCCGTGTGCACCAGGACTTTACTCTATGGTATAAATCTATAACCTAGCAAGTAGTTTATATACTTATTATTTGTTACTACTAATATTATCTGACAATTGATTAAGTGCGATACGTTTTAAAATTTGTGAGACATTTAAAACATAAGCCATTAGCTGATTTTTTGAAAACCTTGTAGTCGTCCAATGGAAATAGTTTTTGGTTTTATAATAAGAAACAATCATGTGCTAGCCAATCAAACTATCATAAACGTCATAATTAGTTATCGAAAACGAATTATGACCACACCTAATTGTTAAAAAATATGCCAATCAATTTATATAAAATGGTGTATAGATTTTGGTTCTTCATCCATACAATAGGATTAGTAGGACACATAATCGACATAATTTGCGAATTTGTATCAAAATAATATATGTATAATAAAATTATTTTAATCAAAAATCAATTAATTTTTAATTGATCTAAACTGATTTTAACTGATATTTGTTTCTCTGTAAGTACGCAGACAGAAATTCAATTCTGCGGGAACTTTCAGTTAGGTTCAGTCATTTAAAAAATATTTATCTCATTATATCATCATGATGCTTTAAAAATGAATTTTCATATATACGTGTATATACTGTAATTATTGTCCTTCGAATCTTTTTGTGGAAGGGCTTAAGCTTTCTAGGTTCCAAATGCTAGCTATTGAAATCAGCTTTATTTGATTTGTTTATCTTTTTTAATTCAATAAAACTTACAATATTCTTATCAATGTACCAGATAAACAAACGTTTGCTTTTAAGAAAAAAAATGAAATATAATAATATTAATATAAAATATAATAAATATAATATATCGAAAATTTTTTTTGCAATTTTCGTTAAATCATACATATAATATATATAGTTTTGGAAGAAAGATTTTGAATATTTTTTAGTTTTAATGAATTTAAAAAATTAAAATACTGAACTTTTTATATTTCAAGCACTTATTACTGGAATGCAATTTCAGCCGTAAGTCTTTCACAGTCGAATGGATAAGATCTTCTCAATTCGTTCTTAGGAGCTGGTGTTGGGTTAGGTTAGGTTAGGTTGTACCACCGATCCCTAGTAGATCCACTAAGAAAAGACTTATGACTTAAAACCACCTAGAATCTTTAGCGAAGCATAAAATGCTATATAGTGTCAGGTTCTGTAATTGGGCAAGGTCCTTAAGAAAGGGGGCCTAGACCGCTTTAAGAAAGGAAGTGCATGAGCTGGGCCAAAGCATAGTAGATCAGAGGCACTCTCATCGTCTTCCCCACAGCTGCGACAGATTTGATTGAAAGAGAAACCTAATCTTATAGCATGTTTCCCTCAGTGGTGTTAGTAGGTTCTATTTACCGCAAAAACAAAATAAAAAAGGTGCAGAATAGTAATAACTTGTGTTTCACTTTTGTATGACCAAATACGCATTATTAGCGGTTTTAGGGATTATTTCTTGTACTTAAATATTTATAAATAGTTTTTCAAACTACAAGTACCAATTATGACTTTCTTCATTAGTGGCTTTGAAAACAAATTTGAATTATATATGACTTCATTTATGTGTTTTAAATTAATATATGGTATATTAATTAATTAGATATTAATATTAATAAATAATAATAATATATTATATTATTTTATATTATATTATATTGATATTATTTATTATACATATTGATATATATTTAATATTTCATAAATATAAAATAATCAGCATATATTCTATTTAATTTTTGCTCAACAGAATTATAAGTTATAAGCCAATATATCTATGCGTTAGTAGCGCAGACCTTTAGCAATGCATATATATAATTTAAGATGAAATCAAGTAACATATCAAACAAAAAATAAGATATAGTGCTGTTAAACTTATTCAATATAGCAACTAAAACAAGTCCAGATAAAAGTGTTTCTAACAATTATCTAATTTGTTAGTAGTTTATGAGAGCAAAGATTATTTTAATGGTTTTGTAAATAAGTAATGTAGAAAATGTTAGTTTTATACTAAGTAATTAAAAATTGGACGTTTAAAAATTATATTTTAGTTCAATTTTATTTCGGAATAATTAAACATTATAAGAAAGTAATTTTAAAATTAGCAAAAATATTATAAGAGTAACAGAAATTACTTAGTTTTGTAATAATATATGTCTATTAGTATTTATAAAATTAATATATTAACTATAACAAATTATAGACTAGTTCTTTTAGCCTAGTCTATCAGTATAAGCCTAGTATAATATCAAACTCTCTGTTCAAGATTAGAGGTATGATTGGAGTAGGCAATAGTTAGGTTAAGCTGATGACATTAGATCATAGCTTCAAGTAAGTAATGTATAAAATATGAATTATTATTATATGTTTTTTAAATAATTAATAAAGAATACTACTATTAACTTACGCTAGCATCCAATGAAATTTTAATCCTCATAGGGATAACGAAGAGTGGTTTATAATATTATTTTGAGTTCAAACACAATTCAAATTGTTAATCCTTTGTAAATAATTTTAACAAGTTTTGTTTTTTTTGTTTTAGTAATATCATATAATTCAAAACACTCTAATTAGATAGCTCTAATATCTAAAAATATAAAACTCTTAATATTTTTTGATTCAAATCATTTAAGAGAATTTACTTTAGTGAAAGCTAAGCAGATTGCTGAATTAGTTTGTTTAAATATTTTATGTTTGCTTAAAGAAAATTTAGTTTCGATATTATTTGTTGTTTTTAACTTTTATTGCACTAATATGGTTCTCCTTTTCAAGGACTTTACAAACTACCACAAAACACTTTTCATGCAACCGCGTTGGCGGTACTAAACTATTTTGTGCGTTTAAACTGAAACTTTGGCTGAAACCGTTTTCAAAACGTGGCAATAACGAAACAACCTCTTACGGCAGCAATTAATGTTTATTCCAAAAAAAACCAAACAAGAAAAATATAAACAAACAAAGGAAGCGTGCACAGGTATTCCGTCTCGATGTCAGCTAATATCCTGATTTCGGAAGCCTTTAGCGCACACTGTGAACAAGCACTGAAGTTCAGTGAAAACGCAAAGGACTTGCAGTCAAGTTTACACGACGGCAACAGGCGCCGCCACAAAAATTACGTAAAATCACGTACACAATTATTAGCGAACACAAATAAATAATTTTTATTTAATTAAAAATATTTTATATAAACAAAATTGTTTAAATTTTTAATTAGTTTTGTTTATAATAAGTGTAATAAGTGAGCGCTGAACGCCATTCAAATAGTGCGACTGACACACAAGCACATCGAGTAGTTCACGCCACTTCCGACCGTTGCCAACGACCGCACAACTTAAAAGTCACTAAAAAACTGACTAACAACTCTCACGCACATTTCACGTTGAGTCGCCGTGTGTCGTAGTTCGTTTGAGCGAACAACGGCAGGATTTATTTGCCGAGTCCACACGAAATATGCACGATTGGCAGAGAACGAGTTTGTGCAAGCGAGTTCGTCGTCTTACGAAGCAGTCTGCAGGAAAACTTTATGTGCGCTTCCGTTGCCTATCGCGTGATTTTCGTATCGAATTCATTTATTTTCGTTTTGCGGTAAAACGTTTTCACGTTTCCAAAGCAGCGACTATCACACACAACCAGCTCGCTGCAATCTCAACGAGTGAGTGCTATGCCGTATGCATTATTATTTTTGCACAACTGCAGATGCTGTGTGCTGTGTGCTGCGTGAAGCCGAATTTTAGAGTGAAATGTAGCTGTAAACATGTTGCTGCAACATTGACTTTATTACATGCAATAAAGCTATATATCGATGTTAAAGTCAATTACGAAAGAAACTCTATTTTCTTCATAGAAACTATTTTCTTAATAGAAAGGTTTTTAAATTGAAGAACAAGAAGAATTGAAGAACATTATTTTATTATTTTTAATTAATTTTTATATTTGTTACTGTGTTTAGGTCGTTTATTTAACATATAAATTTATAAATTTATGTTTTCGATTCCTGGTACTTGCAGTCTCAAAAAATAATTATTTACGAATAATTAAATACAAGAATTATTTCCAAGACCATTGATGATGGGTATTTGGCAATACTTGAAACAGCTGTATGGTCAGCTAAAAATTCAATTAATTAAAATAATATAAAAAATAAATTTTTGTTGTTGTATTTCACTAATGTTCGAAAAAACTTCTTTATGAAATATAACAAGTTTGCTATTAAAAATAATAGTCACTTTCGTCTGGAATATTTGACGTTAAATTACAACTTACATTCACAAAATATTGGTCTCGCCCGTGCGACTAGTGGAGTAACATTAGTATGACTTTCTCAGCATTACGTTCCTAGATTAGGTTCTATACATAAGAAAGAACAAATCGTACAACAAATAATGCCTCTACGAACAGAATAGTATTGAAATTTAACAATTGAAAGTAAAATTATAATTAATTAATTAATTCAATTATTCTACAGCTGGTTTATGATTTCGTTCTAATATAAACACAGCAAGTAAAATTGTTAATAAAAACTTTCATAAGTAATAGTAACAAAACTCCAGAAAAATATGCGAACATAAGAAGTCAAATACGGCTTTAAATCAGTTGGTTAAGGTGCGCTGATTCTGAACTTCACATTTGGCAGGACCCGAGTTCGATTCCTGGTACTTGCAGTCTCCAAAAATAATTATTTACGAATAATTAAATACAAGAATTATTTCCAAGATCACTGATGATGGGTATTTGGCAATACTCGAAACAGCTGTATGGTCAGCCAAAAATTCAATTAATTAAAATAATATAAAAAATAAATTTTTGTTGTTGTATTTTACTACTGTTCGAAAAAACCTCTTTATAAAAATATTTTGAAATAAAATAAAAATTCACACTTTTTAAACTGTGTTAAATATTAAGTTATATTTTAATTTTTATACAAAATTATTTATATTACAAATATTCATAGACCATTATAACATGTACACACTTTATATACAAATAATTCAGTTAAGTACTTATATAAATGCATATTAATATGCATATATATAAGTGCTGAATAGAATTATTTAGTGTATACATACTATAATGCAATACATTCCTTTTTTTTCATCTGTTTAGGTTGAAAATATATGAATAAACATATATGAACAGACGCTTATAGATCATTACGCGGGATCAAAGTGAAGATTTTTTTGTTTTGATTTTTCTTTATATTTTGTGATTTTTATGATACATTTAATCATATTTTTTTGTAAATTGTAAATTATTTACTAAAATTTAATTTTTAATTAATTAAATTTAGAATTTTAAAAATATATCATATATTTTATTATTCATAAATAATTTTATGGGACTGCAAATACCAAGGGTTGATCTTGAACTATTTTGTATTATTTTTAATTAATTAAATTTCGAATAATAAATATATTTCATATATTTAAATATTCATAAAATCCAAGGGTTGAATTTGTACCCTGCCAAATTTGAAGCTCAGAGTCAGTGTCAAGCAAACACTTACATAAATATACTTTTTTTTTTATTTATTATTTGTAAATGCAATCTCTAAAACAACATTCAGTAAGTATTACTTATGGACACAAAACAGAATAAAATGATATGAAGATATATGCAGGACACTCAGTAGTAAATTCCATTAAAGATTAAATCACAACTAAAAATGAATAACTAATTGGCTATAAATGTTTAATGGCATCAAATTTGGTGAATTGTATATATAAAATCGTCTTAGTCTGCGTGAATGGTTGATATCCGATAACAGCTCTTGTGCAAGAGAGTTCAGGTGAACTGATAGCCTTGTTCGGTAGTTCAATTTGTAATTGCGAATACGCAGTGTTTATTGCAATATTAATTGAATTAAGTTTTCTTTACACACACAAGTGTAGTACCTTATTTACTTTTCCAGGAGTACTTCGAACGTATAATATTTTAAAAGGACAACGTTTCTGTTTAGACAATTACCTGTCATGTCACGCTGGCCTAAGTGAATTTTAGACAATGAAGAGAAGTTTAAATGGGACGTCTTATATGTGGGCAGGTGCAGATTTAGATACTACCAATGGGTGATATCCGAAGAAATAAAAGCGGATCTACAATTATTTTGTACATTATCCAGGTAATATATGAGTTAATATACACAATTAGAATTATTGTTTACAGTTCCCTATAAGAAGTAGATAAATATTTTCAACATATTTATTTACTCTCAATCTAGAAAATCCTAAAACACATCACATTAAAATAGGAGATGAGCAACATACATTAATGTTAATCACTTCCGTATTAAAATTAAAGTATTTATTTTTTTTTTCAAAGATAATAATAAACATTAGTTAACACGGTGACAAAAATAAAAGGTGATGTTGTTCATGATTTAAAAATTATTACTTAATCTTTTAAATCTATTCTGTCACCTTTCAAATACTTCCTTCGGAATATAATGCACTTATAACTATAATTTTTTGAACTCTTATTATTATTATTATTATCAGAATCCTAGCTTGAGCTCTTTGCAGGATTTCTACGTCTGACGAATAGGCATTGCCATATATCTGTAAACCACACATCTAGCTTGGCTTGATGAGTTGGTTGTATTACCTATACAACCAACTCGCAAGACTTTATACTCTAAACATAAGGGAGACTGACACCCAATTAGTCAGCGAAGGCTTATAGCCTTCAGCTTCATTTGAGTCCTCTTAGTTTCGATATGCTTTCGCTAAGTCAAGCGTTTGTCAAGCTGAATAGAAAGGTACGTCATAGTTTCTGTTTGCGGTACTATAATTCCGTTGAGAGTTAGGACGATATGTTAAGAGAGAATGTTATATGATGATATTTTTGCCCATTAACTTTAATTCACCATAGTGACAACCATCTTTCTACAAAGCACAAATGATGTTGCAGTTGACTGGAAGCGAATGTGCCATTTTAATGTCGGCGCAAAATAGCTGTATCATCCTAGCTGTATGTTGATGTTACGAAATTGGTATTTGTGGGGATATCCGAAGTAAATATGAGGTACAAGAATGAACCATGGACGCTGCCTTGAAGAACACTTGAACTTATTGGGAAGTCTTGGAGTATCTGTCGTATTTTGTGGACATTAAAGTAATATTTTTTTAACGGTTTTACTCATCGAAAGCAAATCATAATGTACCACATCTTGATTTTTTTCGACTTTGGCAAGATATTTTTGGAACACCTTTCACACAGTATACGATTAGTTGGTGATTGTTTCCAGGTCGTATGTATAAAATCAAGCTTCATTTCCAGTTGTTATGAGTTTCATCTAGCTATACTGACAGTCAGGAAGCCATGTTTGACAGGCTTCAAAATATCACTGTTCTTTCCAAGAAACTAATGTTTTTGACACCACACAAAATTGCACTATCACTGATAATACAGGCAACCTAAACAAAGGGGCTTCTAGAAATGAATAGTGGTACCAAAACTACTGAGCCAGACGAAGAAGGTATTAGAATTTAATAGCTCGTGTGTTTTAGGTAAAGAATTTGACTTTATTTTTTGATCACAGTTATATTTTGACTTTAAATCATATTTATTTAGTAAAACTGCTGTATTTTCTTCATTTTCTGTGACTTAATTTTTCGACGTGGGGTTTCATTCTATACGCATACCACTAATGATGGATATTAACATCATAATGGAGTTTATGGGACATCATTACTCGGATTTACACAGGTCCTTACATAGATCCGAAATTGTGTATAGCTTAACTACATACTTCAAGCCTATAATTACAATAACTGTGTGGCTTTCTTTCATTTGGTTAATAAACGCTTTGGACATTTGTTTCAAATTTCACAGTTTAAAGATTTTAGGCTGGACAGTTTAGGTCTACAATTATATAAGAACATGGAAGATCGGTGAATATATCCAAAGGCTACTGATGATAAGTAGTTGATAATATGCGAAATTACTATAGGATCAGCTAGAATAAAAATTTAATAAAGAATTGACTAATTATTTTTATTAATGTTAAATAAGAATTTTGTTGTTAGAGTCACACTAAATATTAACGTTCTACACAATCTCATCAAGCGAAGTATCTGGTGATATATTTACGGAACACAAGCAACTGGGTCTGAAAATGCGCTCCATGTACTGCCTTCTTAGTTAAAATTCAATGCTATTATTGAACAACAAAGCATTTCTATAAAAAGTTCTTTTAAATGCAATATGGACTTACGGTGTCTTGATCTGTGAAACAGCTGCGAAATCTAATATAGCGATATAACAGTGATATGAATCAAAAATACTTCATTTATGTGTTGCTTCTCCATGGTGGTGTCCCGAATGGTTCTTCACAGCGCGATTTCCACGTGGCTTCAGTGTTTGAAACAATGCAAACAGTCAGCAAAAAATGTCAAATAAGGCTATCAAATCAGTTGAACTCCCTTGTACACGAGCTGTTATCAGATATCAACCATTCACGTAGACTAAGAAGATTTTACACTTTGGATCTGCCAAATAGTATCCAAAATACAATTCAACAAATTCGATGATATTAAGTATTTGTAGCCAATTAGTTATTCCTTCTTAGTTCTGATTTAATCTTTAGCGGATTTTACTACTGAGTGTAGTAATATGTAATACTTAATGTTTTTTACAAATTGTATTTACAAATAATATAAAAAAAAAAACAAAATTTTGTTGCAATCTGTTGACAGAAATCACTTCTCATAATATGATATGAATTACACCACGTGCATCACACATAAACTGTAACTATTATCTTTCCGATCAGCATCTCAACCCTATTCTCTAGAAAATGAAGTCATATAGTTTGGTATCTGAAATATGAAATCAATACAAAACTGTGATTGAATTAATATATCAAAACGAATTATAATAGTTTATTAAACCTGAGATCTGTCTACCGCATAGCCTGTTTGCACAAAACCACTTCTTATTTATGTAAAATTTATCAATTTATAGTGGATTGTGACTTCAACAATCTCTCGTACTTTAACTCGCCAGTCAAGCAAAACTATATCTTAGATTCCATTTAAGGATTTTGATGGAACAGTTTTAATCGAAAATCTAAAACTGTTTGATTTTGAAATGGGTATAAAGTACATTTACCTACTTCGAATATATTCACCCTATAGTTCGGAGTTGTAAATACGGGTATATGCACATTATATATAATGTTATATATAATGTTATATACTATATATACATTATATAGTATATAAACACTATTTAATTTTTTTTAGATATCTTTTGATTTTAAAACCATACATATTTTTTAATCATTATCAAAAAAATTATGGCAATTAAATTCTATTACTTCTAATGCTGCTGAGCCTACAACATGGCAAAATTAAATGAATTACGGTACGAATTGCTTCCTCACCCTCCATATTCTCCAAATTTGGGTTCCAATGACTATTACGTGTTTCCAGACTTGAAAAGGAAGCTCTAGCAAAAAAGATTTGTATCAAATGGTAAAACGGAATTGGAAACTGAGATATATTTTGGAGAACTTGATAAATCGTAATAATTAAAAGGTATCGAAATGTTAAAAGATCGATACGAAGTCCAACGTGTCGAACTAAAAGGGACTATATTGAAAAATAAAATAAAATTTTTCAAAAAATGCATTTTTATTACTTAAGCCGAGTATTAATTAATCCACCTTATATAATCATTCACACTAAATTAAGTTTCACATAAAATGGTTCTAAATGGTCAAAAAGTATCCGGATTTTGTTGTTTGTTAACTACCTTAAGTAATAGACCCTTTTCAAAAATTTTTTTTGTTATGTTACAGCAGCTGTTAATGTGAGACTACCTCAAGTGCATTTAGCGATTTTTACTATGGAAAATTCTTGTTGTACGCGATTTTTTGACCAAACATTCAAACACGGCACCACTGTCATCGCTCAGGCACCATATTCGCCAGATCTGACGCCGTGCGACTTTTTCCTGTTCCCGAAACTCAAATTGCACCTTCGTGGCAAGCGTTTTGAGTCGATTGAATCGGTAAAAGAGAGTTCAAAATTCGAAGTCTTTTTGAGCAGAAGGTATAATTATTTATTTGGCGAATATTTTAGATATATAAGTTTTGTACACGGCAATATTGCACTATATATTTAACAATCATAAAGATGTTTATATGAATGAAAAAATTAAGCCAGAAATCTTTGATTTTCTGTACCTGAAACTACCCAGACTTTAAGCGACTTTTGTGTATATTTTCTTATGTATCTTTTGTGAAAAAATAAAATACTCTGAGTTAAAATATTTTCACTTATTATTTTAATTTAACTGATATATATATATATATATGAGAGCTAGCTTTAATTCCGATCAAGCTTCCGAGCTTTCTAAAAATTGTATGTTTAGTTCGCATATATATATAATTTATTTATATGTTATTGCTTGCTTTATAAATAGATTTTCATTATTTATGATTGTAATACGAAGCATACGACAGAAACAATTTTCCTTGATCTATCCTGGCCGTCAGTAAGTGTTTGGAACCATTATCATAATTATTATGAACAAATCAGCACCTTTCTTGTCCCACATAATTTTAAACTTTCCTCGTCTGTAAGAGCTCTACGGACTTCATTGCAGTGTTCTATTTTTGTGAAATTAATATTTTCTAAGCAATTAATCTAATCCATCGCTATTTTTTAAATTTTATATTTTTTCATATTGTCTTAACGTCGGGGTAAGGAATCTTTATTCTTATTCATACTCTGCCGAATTATACAGTTTAGCTCAAATCTGAGATACTGGTTTCTGCTACGAATTGAACTCCTATATCTGGACTCTAAAATCTAAAAGTCATCTTTATTACATTTTCTAGTTGCTAAAAAAAAAAGGTTTAAAATTTTAAATAGTGTTGCCTTTGAGTTCGAACATTTTTTACTCGATTTTACGTAGCCAATGGGATGCAACGAACGCCCTCTATTGGATTTTTTCACAATAATTTTCCTCGTTTGCTCATATATATTATTTTGATTCGATGATGAAGTCAAACCGATGGTAGTGACCGAGTTAGTTTAGGAGTAAAAGTTGACATTTAAACATTGTAAAGTTTTTTAATTGTCTATATTATATTAGCAAATAAATTATTACACACGGAATTACTTATTATATGTAGGGCAGTGATAAGTAATGTAAGAGAAAATTAGTGCTAGTGGTTTGCATGCTGTAAGGCATGGATCTGCAATATTAAAATAAATATGAAACAAAAAGTTGTGTAAAAATGCATTCACTCAGTTGGAAACTTTTTATTACGTTTCGCATATCCGGAATAAATTGGCAGCCCAGTCGTATGGGAACGTGCGCTCCACTCTATTAATTTGCAAATTTGTCTGAACAAATGAAATTATTCACATAAGTTGCTTTCTGCTTTCTTTTTTCCCTTTAACTTGCTTATATTCGTTTTTTTGTTTTTGTTTTTTGTTGTAATTGTTCTTGGTTGTACTTTCAATTTAATTTTTTTATTATTATCTTTTTTTAACAATTTTTTGCTCTTTTAATAGTTTACAGTGCTGTTGTGAGTTTTTGGAACGGTGGGGCTCAGCGTGCGTTAAAACAAATCAGCGTAGAACAGGGCATGAATTCGATAAAAACCGTGACCAGCTGAGACGAGGTTAGGCGGGAATGTATTCGCATTTATTTCGGTAGTCATACGGCCATGAAATTGATTCGTTAGTACTGAGGGCTCAATTGAGCTTAGGGCAAATCTGGAACATTGCCCAGTGCGCCTGCAGGCAATAGTCAGTTACTAGTCGGCAGACAATTGGGCAGTTATTGGCCGGTTAGTAGGTTGCTATTTGCATACCAGTCAATGGCGAAATAGTCGATATCACCACTGCGCTCGTATGGATTCTGAATCGTCATTGACGCTATCATCCTTGTCATCGTGAACAATTGCGAATGGTTATAAGCGGCATGGCATATACGTAAAATTTTGCATCAGCAAGTTTGCAGTTGCTTGCATAATGATAAATCGAAGAATATCCACATATGCGATATATGCATAAATGCATATATATCAGAAAATCTGCATCTTTGTATGCCACCATGTCCGTATCTTACTGGCGAATTGTGCACAGGTTTATTTGCCACTGCGAATAGAGCACTTATGCTGTGCAATTTAATACTACGCTGCTCATTTCGTTGTGAAGTTATGCCTTTTTATGCTTCCATTAACTTTAAAATTGAATATATGGACAAGCAGATTGTGTTGGCATATTGGTGAGTGGTGTACGCTGACATTTACACTACCATGGTACATTCCCTTGCTGTCTCGAACGTTATGAGCTCAACAATTGCTGGATTGACGTACGTATGTGGAAATAAATTACAAACATTGCGGCTGGCAACGCTCATGGGATACACGTTTAAATGGCGCTTATGTCTACTCACTGGAGCCGAGGCAAAAAGTTCACGTGAAAAATTGTAGGCTGGCAGGAGACAATTAGGTGGCATTTCAATTCCCATAAAATCTCACACGTGCGTACGTATATATCAAATATAAATCATCAAAAATATTTTGTGTGATTGTGTTCCTGCCTCATATTTAGCACAATAACACTAATGTAAAACATATTTGTGAGCATAAATAAATTTGTAATAACAACAACGGAAAAAAGATAAAATATTTCACGTTACGCACAGCCTTTCCTACTTTCCTACTGCAAAGAATGTCCCTCACCAATGTTTTTTCACGCATTCGACCATATTAATGAGCCGCAACAATACGTTCATTACGATAATTGCAAATTGTGTGAATAATTATTTTATGGTTGCCACGTATTCACTAAGAGGCTGGCATTAAAAAATAAATAAATCCGTAATATGCAATAAATTATATAAAACAAAATATGAGCGAGCAATTAATTGAAAATAAATGAGTTTATTTATTGCAATAAGGTTCAAGCAAATCTAACCACGCAAAATTTATCCTTTAACATAAAATTGAAAATGCTCATACATATATATATATAAGTTTATTAAACTATATAAACACAAATGAACTAAAAATATGTTTTTGTTTTTACGGAAGTGTCAGATAGTTTATTAAAAATATATTTAAATGTTTATTATTACGATTATCGGATTAAAGGTTCAACACAAAAATACTCATTGTAAGGATGATGATTATGCTAATGCACTATAGCATAAATACTTAGATGCAATATCAAAGAATTAGTGAATTTAGATGCTCAGTAATTCACCTCGCCTAGAACAAAGAATTAATCGAGCCCCTACTCATTGAATTTAATAGCATCACTGTCAATACAAACATTACACAGAATGTTTAGTTAAGTAATCAACCAGGCTTGAGGCTATAATTACGAAAACCTTGTAAGTCTTCAGCTTAAACTATCTTCCCGGGTAGATTTTAAACGATGGAAGATTGTTAAACTAACCTTTAATAATCCTCAAACTCAAGTTAACTATGCTAACTTGAAACCCAACCAACCAATCTTAACTTATCATGTGAAACAAGGTTTGATTTAAATAGACTACGCATATCAACAGCAAGAACTAATGCAGTTACGACAAAACGGGGTCTAAGAGGTGAAACGATAGGTGCAACTATCGACTGCCGCTCACAGTCTTTGTGAGTTCACAATGAGTTAATGCTAAGACGCGATGATCAAATTGTATAATAGATGTTAAATATTTAATATTGTACATTTTCACTACTGGTTTGTAATAATATCAATAATCATTAGTCCCTTCAGCCACAGATATGGTACATCAAATTTTATCGCATTCCGAAGGGTTTATAATTTCATATGTTACGCCCTTCGTATTTTAACATAAATGGTAGAAAAAACATTTCAAGTTTGCTACATTATAAAGGCTAGCATTTTGTTTTGTAACTCTGAAAGACCTAGTAAATAAATAATTAAATATATGCATATATCAAGCAAACAATCAAGTGATTTTATATTTTTTTTCAAATATAAAGTATGAGTCAAATAATTAAGAAAATATATAGAATAAAGAATAAATATTTATTATATATATAAATATATATATATCTTATTATCTTATTAATTGTTAGTCATTTGTTTTAGAAATCTACAGAACACTATTCAGATTGCATCGGAAACTTATTAAGAATGAGCATTCATCTCATTGTTAATTTTTAAAGAAGTATGTTATGAAATATGGCTTGATATATGTATATAAAATTGTTATCCATTCTAATTTTTCATATCATTTACGTAGTTACTATAATTAAGTAACTAAGTAAATAGGTTAGTATTCAGATTAAAGCTCAGCTGACGGTATCGCAGTCATTGTAGGTGGTTAATTTTTTGTTTACTCAAATAAAAATTAATATGATCTAATATTTTTTCTCGATCAAGAGATCAGTATTTTGTCTATCCAGTTGAGACTCTTAATTTCAACATCAGTTTTTTTTACTGTATGGAACCTGGAGAAAAAATTTTTTAAAGATACATGCACGAATTATACAGTCATACATGCCTACGGACTAAAAATTCTCCACGTCCTCAGCTCAAAGCTCTGGAGATCTGTATTGTATGACGAGTTAATGTATTCCTTCATAGGCTAGAGAGAAGAGCACTTTGCGTGACTTACACCGATTGCGTACTAAGTATTTTTCCCGCTTTTAAAATGTTTATTATACTTGTGATAATGCATTTCACCATGGAAGAAGAACTGGCTTTCCCAAATCTTATACAGAGTCTAATGATATGATCAGAGCTTTCAATATTAACTGGATTCGCGTTCATTTGTAGTTGTAAGTTGCGAACCATAGAACGCATGGTAAGCATCTAAATCGCCTGCAATAAAAAAAAACATTTTTTTTTGAATTTTATGTGACGGATAGTATAATGCAGTATAAGGGATTTTATACTACTCATAATATATATAATGCATATATACTAGACATTATATAATACCATTAAAGATATTTTCTTTATATACATCATATCGGATAGCTATAAATTGCAAGTAATCTCTACTAATATTTTCTAGTCTAT
Source organism: Teleopsis dalmanni (assembly GCF_002237135.1). Taxonomy (NCBI): domain Eukaryota; kingdom Metazoa; phylum Arthropoda; class Insecta; order Diptera; family Diopsidae; genus Teleopsis; species Teleopsis dalmanni. Next base: position 59,505,242 of record NC_051848.1, on the reverse strand, counting down.
AGTGTTTAAAGCTATTTTACTGCTACGTTTGCGAGTCATGGCTTTTGATATGTTACGAGTAATATGGAAGAAAATTTTAACTAGACCTTTTTATGTAGACGTATTTTAAGGCATGACATCTCGGTTAATTTTGATTATAGACCTTACTTTTTTTGTTTCTTGGAATCATCAACTACCAATTTATTAGGAAACAAACTCTCTTTTCTGACATCATGACAGTAAAGTTCATGTCTGACTTAAAAACTTTATTTAGCCGTATTAACAACTAAATGAAATGCTTATTTGATTAGGGGATGATAAGAATTTTGCAACTTCTTTCCAATGAACATGCACAATAGACTGATTATTGAATTTGGCTGCATTGAAACTCAAGACGTAAAATTTTAGCGAGTAAAGCCTAACTCTAAAGTTTTAAAGAGCATTGTTGTTGCACGTATTTTTTCCTGCTCTGAAAAAAAAATGTACGGCTATTATTATTAAGTACATAAATTTAGCTTAAACATTTGGTAGCCGAGAACCATATATAACAACAGGAAAATGGAAAATCACAAATCAGCAGTCGATTGAAAAGCAGATAATGAAGCGGAAATATGGCTGGCTGGGACATACTCTGCGTTAACTGGTTAGTGAAATTGCACACTCAGTATTAGAATGGAATCCACAAGGTAGAAGGAATTGTGAACGACCGAAAACTACATAGAGAAGAACAGTAAACAAGGAAACTAACAAATCATTCTACGAGCTTAGACCATTAACGTGTAATAGGGGTGTCTGAAAAGCATAAGTGAATAAACTAAGTTCTTGAATAGTTGTTGTTGTTGTTGTTGTGATTTTAGTTAATGCTATTGCGCACTTTTACTTTTTTGTGGCTGAGGGGCTTATCCCTGTCCCACATTAAACTTTAACTATACTAGAATCATTATTATTTATTTGTTTTCTAACTGATGACGGACCGTAGATCAGCATATCTTCCTGTACGTCCTCAGGTGGTCGTAAGGTTTGTTAGGGCGGGGTTGGGCAACGTATCGACTTTTGTGAATAATTTTAGGGCTCTGTGCTTGATATATTTTTTCACTGAGTCGATCTTAAATAGTTATTATAATTAATACAATATGTCATAATAATAATAATACATAAATTTATAATTATACTTAACTTAATATTCTTCAAATTAAGTACGTCAAATCAAATCAAAACAAGAAAGAGGTTCAATTTCTTATAACATAACTTATCATATTGGTATATTTTATAGAATCATAATAAATAAAACTGAAACCTTGACTTAAACTTCAATATCATTTCGATTTTGTTTGTTATTTGGCGCTATTAGCCTTCCTTAATTATTTAAGAGTTGAACTTGACCATTTCACACAAACGAATAGAGTTTTAGTTTTACATAGATTTTACGTTTAGCATTTGACCTTTAGTGAATAAATTGTTATTTTCTCGTATGTATTTTAATTAATATATAGTTTACAATAAATTTTAGTACATGTATGTAAATAGTTTCGGAAAACCACGTAAATAGTTTTGAAGATTTAATGGATTTACGCTTACACAAAAACAAAGCACACAGTCTATGAAATCCATTTAATTTTCATGGATGATATTGTGGCTACATACGACAAATAAATTCTTTTCTCTCGGTGCTATCCGTTATTTTAAACAAAATAATACAAATAAATAAGTACAACACATGTGTGAGTATATTGTGTATATTTCGTCACAGTTACATTCAATCCAAGTCATACGATTTCAATTTCTGGTTCAGTCCACACATCAACAAAGTCACACTAATGCAGTTTCCTTGTTACCGAAATAAATTTTAATGCGCTGTCTGCCGGTCGTTATCCTGTGTGTAGACTCTTCGCTGCATATGACATGCAATCCAAAATAAGAGGGAAAAACAAAAAAAAAAACAAAAAAAAACAAAAAAAAAAATAAACTCAAATGAAAAAACTTTGATTAAAACAGAAATTACAAACTTTTTGATATTAAAATCCAAAGATACCAACAATTCTGTGTACAAAACCGAAAAGTTCAAATGAAGAAATTAGCCAAATTGGCTCAGGAAATTTAAATATCTTCGGTACGTGCATCTCGATTAACAGGCGCAACTTATAAACAATTTCGTTTTGTGCACTTTAAGATACTTTCAATGCGATTTAAGCAATCTTCCCGATTTGGAAGAAGTAAACAATTTCGCATAGAAGGAAAATAGCACAAAAACAAGATAAAATAGAAAGAAATCAAGTAAAATAGAATAAAATAAAATAAATAAATAAATAAATAAAATTTGGATTTTACGTGCTAAATTCTCTGTTAACAATTTCAATTGGTTTTGATTGTTTTGTTACTTTGTTATTTTGTTGTTTTGTTGTTTTGTTGTTTTGCAGCTCCTTTTTCACGTTTTCAGCATTCAGGATATACAACAACAAGGAGTAAAACAAAATCGTAAACTAAATTGAACACAAATCCTTTAAGGCAATTAACAATATTGTTACCATAAAATACAAGTTCAAATGCGTGGGTGAATTAGGTTAATTGTTTATGTATTCCCTGTATTCCCCAAGATATCTCAAACATTTCCGTTGGCTTTTATACATTCTTTATACTTTTTTTATTCTTTTTATTCATTCTTTGCAAATCTTTTGCATGCTTTCAAAAGAATTTTAAAATTTATTAAAATTTATTTCAAAGGCAAAAGTAGCTGCGGTAAATATGCCACGAAAAAACTTCTCACCCAAATGGTTTACACCCAACTGAAAAAGAAAGCAACGGGGAACATTTTTACTTAGCAAAAAAGTTAGCAAAAACCTATTTTTTTCACAACCACAAATCAGTTATTACAGTAAAGTACAGTAAAGAATTTAAATTGATTGCTATAGTCTTACTAAATATATACTAAATATATACTAAATATATTTCACATATGTCATAGCAAACAAACAAAAAGAAATAAAGGCTCGTTCACAACAAATGTTCCCTGTCAGAACATTTGTATCTTTACGATCGCTTCATGCCGGTACACCTGGTATATTTTAACATTCGAGTAGACTCCTTTCAGTTCGATACAGTTGGTTCAAGAATTCTCCAATTTTTTCAAGCTAGCCGACTAATATGATTCACATAACCCATTAACATATTTTTACTTTTTTTCACTTAACAATAAGTCTTTATTGAATCCCTTCTGTTTAAAGCCTAACAATAAATTTTAGAATCTTAAAAACTAATAACATAATATAATAATAAATTGTAAATAATTTTTAGGGGCCACTGTATAAGTAACCAAAACATATTTATAAATAAAAGTAATAAAAAAGTTAGGCTAATAAAGATAATGGATTCATAACCCAATTATAAAGGTTTCAATCCTTTTCTTATTAATTTTAATCAATTCATCTAAAATTCTATTTTATTTTATAGTAATTGCAGGAACAATAATTACTATATTCTCAAATTCATGATTAATAACATAAATAGTAATGTATAGCCATCTTCTGCAGCTTCTTTAAAATATTTTTTAATCCAAGCATTTAAATCAGTTATCTTAATATTTTCAATTATTTTAATACTTAAAAATAATGTAATTAATAAATCTTTAGAAAAAAATTAGTTAATAATTCTTTCTTCTTTCTTAACAAAAATAGGAACCTCCCGTCTCCATTTTTGATTTCCTAGAGTATCAGAAAGATTATTATGTATGAAATTAGTTATGCTATTAGCTTGACAAAAGTTTCTCCCTTTAAGTTTAACCTCTTATATTAGAAATAATTCTTTAATAAGAATAAGAAATACCATATATCACCACGAATAAGTTGCAATAAAAAGGATAATTTTTAGGAACGCAAAATGGCAGGTCTATCATTCCGTTTCAGTCTAGAGGAATTTATCCTATTAGCAAGAGGTCCAACCAGCGGATATATAAACTTCGTATTGTTTCAACCAATTTCATTTATAAAAATTAACTTGATATTTTTTAACTGATAATATTTTCAAAATTATAATTTTTTTCTTATTTGACGGTAGCATCCGCCGTTTGTTGAATTCTCCAACCTTATAGTATTCATAGCTTTAATGGCTTCCGTATATACTTTCTCTTTTAAGTGCGGTTACATGCTTAATATGCAAGTTTTGTAGTACTTCATTTTAATAAAATATATTTAAAAAAATTTCATTCAAACCGAACGCAAATAGTTGAACTTAAAATGTGTCTGAACTTAACGCTACGGGTGGTATTAAGTGTGGAAAAGTATTTGACACCTGTTGTACTAGGGATATAAGAGCTCAAACTGTAAAGTTCTTTACCTTATGAAGTTGAGCTGTTGTGAGAATAAATGCCTTCTTAGCACTCGTTTTAGTTTCATTCTTTTTGGTATTCCTTTTTATAGCATTTATGATATCCACTTGATGCACTACTACATTAGTCACACATGTTGCTATTTGACTTTGACTATTCTGAACGGAAAATATACCAAAATCTTCCACTTTCTTTTTTCAACATTTTTGTTCCGCATCTCTGCCATAACCAACATTCCAAGGAAGAGCTGCGAATACTCGCACACTACACTAACGTTTGCTTCTTGAATGTCATGACTTGAACGTTGGGTGTGCACAAGGAGCAACAATTGAATGACAATTCATATTTGCAACTTAAGTGGAAATAAAGGTTTTAGTGATGCCTCACTAACTGGGATTATGAAAAATATTATCCTCAATCAAGGTTAGATTTAAAGATACTAAAAGTAAATAAAAAATAATTTTGCGATAAACTTTTTGTTTAGCACAAATGCTACAAATTTAAACATCATTTCCATCAATCAATTGAAAGTTAGAGAGACATCCCCACTGGATGGTCGCATAAAAACTTTTCCAAGGAAATTTTTAGTTAATTAGGAACTCATATTCATAGAGCTCCTGGTGCTTTCAGCAACAAAAGTGTTTAATAAGTGACAATAATAAAAAGCATGATTTTTGAAATACCACAGTTTTCGCTATATCGGATATATATCGAATCCCATAGTACGCCCAAAAATATATTTAAAATTTATGATATCAAAAATATTTTCTAAAGCTTTTTTTCCAAATATAGCATTGGAAATGCCTTCCAACCTGTTTGAATTGGATATGACAGAACATGACAAACAAGAAACAATGGCATTCTCATTGAGATCAAAAAACATAGGTCTTAATAGTCGGTGAACTATTTTCCATTATCATGCACAGCTAGAGGGATTGCACGTAAAACATAAACCAGTCTGTATTTCAAAAAAGAATATCGTTAAGAAATGAGTAAAATACACTCATGCAGTGAAAAAGAAGAAAAAAGGACTACAGTTGGCTGTAGTCTGTACTTGATACCCAAACTTACGCGGAAAGAATAGTCGGTATTTGTTTATCAGTCATTCGTAGTGTAGTTACATATTCATCATTGGGTGCTGAGACCCAGAGATCAGCACAGGTATTGGTTGGCTTCATTCTTTACCAAGGAGGAAGTTATGTCCAATACACATTACATCATTGGGACCGACGAAAATTCATTAGAATTTTAGAATTAGAAGAAAAAAGGACTACAGTTGGCTGTAGTCTGTACTTGATACCCAAAGAATGGTCGTTATTTGTTTATCAGTCATTCGGAGTGTAGTTACATATTCATCACTGCGTGCTGAGACCCAGAGATCAGCACAGGTATTGGTAGGCTTAATTCTTTACCAAGGAGGAAGTTATGTCCAATACACATTACATCATTGGGACCGACGAAAATTCATTAGAATTTTCAATGGGACGTTTATCGGCACATTATCTTGATACATGTATTTGTAGAGCACCGTGGCTTTAAGCCTTCATGGCAGTTGTCCACGCTAAACAACTCTGTTATTGTTACTGTCCCGATTGGATGCACCTGGTATTTTTTAATGCTCTGTTAACGATAGCATCTAGCGCGAGAATAAGAAGCAATTGTGACAGTGCAGTCTTTTGTTCTTCTTAAATTTAATTATGAGTAACTCAAAAACTCAATTATTAGTAATATAATAATAGTTCTGTATCAAAATATAGCAATTAAGACATAGATATTATAAAGTCTCTAGCCAAATCTGAATTCGTTTTTGAGCAATTTTTAATTTTTGTAAACAAAAGCATCAAAATTTATATTCTAGAAAACAATATGGATGAATAAATCAATACTAAGTGACTGGCATACATATTCTTAGCAATGTAAGTCAATGGTATTTAATGCTATATAAAACTAATTATTAATTACATTACTAATGTAATGTTAATAGCTGTATAAAAAATTTATACAGCTTAGTGAAGGGTTAAAAGCAATCGAGTGTATACTTGAAGTGCTAGTATCAAATATTTACTAGATAATATTATTGAATATGTTGCTTGTTAGCAACTTTTCCTTAAAGTTCTATATGCTTGTCTGTTGTGCCATCATCTGTGAAATACGCGAACTGAAACAATTTAAATTAAATTTTCTAATGTCAAATTAAGGTAAAATATAGCATTTTATGTTAAAATTATTTAAAATTGCAAAATGTAATTAAAGTGAAAAGCACTTACTTGTATGTGCACTAAAACTTACCCACACGAGGAGGTATGATTGCTCCTTTGGAAGTTTCGAGTGTAGTAAAGTAAGAAATCAGGAAAGTGTAATTTTAGGGCAGAGGGTAAAGGGTGAATGAGAGAAATTATTCAACAAGGAAATTACGTATATTCTATGCACCATTTATGATGCTTCCGAGCATCATTAGCATCTTAAAAGGTCTCTTAAAGTATTTTGTTAGATTTAAACGCACACAAAATTGCTTCTGCCACAGCCACAATTCATTTTTCCATTTACGCGCTTTGAACAGCTAATTAATTCATGGGCGCCGTAAACGTTGCACGTACGCCGTCCCTACTTTACTTGCAACGTTACGTATATCCTTACTTGTAACCTGGTAAAGTGAGTGCAAAAGTGGGCACGTTAACTCTATTTTTAATGTTTTCATAGAAAAAAATAGTCTCGTATATATAAATTAAATTACAAACAGTACTGAACTTGGACAGAAAGCGTACCAGGTTGAAGGATGACGTGCAACTACGTCAGATTCTTACAATGAAAGCGTCATAGTAAAGTATATTTGCCACAATATAATTTACACATTTTCGCACTTCGCTTCGCTATAAGCAAAATACCTTTGTAACGTTCCCTTGGTACTTCTATTGAATTCATTTCATTCCATTATGCTCTATTCGTGCATTATGATACAGGTGCTTTGTATTTATGTAATGCAATTGGTTACGACTACTATTTTGCTCCAGACATTTTATGGTTCCGAAAGCGAATGGAACTAAAACACATTTGTGATTGAGATTTTGATCAAATTATTTTATTTCAATATATTGTCAGAACTTTTATATTAGTTATGATATATATCATCACTTAAATGTCCTCCATGGACATTTCTCATAGAGCCAAATTCTTGTCGGTACATGACCTACAATAACTCGATCACAACAATAGATTTTCGTTTATGAAGCATTAAATGTTTTATGATAGACCATATAATCACAATCCGCTGCCTAGCTAAGGTTAGTTTGAAGTGGCAGTCGTGAACATCAAGTCCTACTTGAACTAAATAATGACCCATTATGATACTAGCGTTGTCGGTTGTTTAACTTCACAACAATCGTCGAGTGGTGACCAACCTCATGAGCTTAATAATCTGTTCTTAAAACAAAGACAGGCCTAGAAGGATATATTAGTTCAGTTCCTTATTCTTAGTTAATTTTAATATTAATTTTAGTGTTAAGTCGTAAATAAATAACTAAGTCAATAAAATTTCTGGCACAAGAAAGTTAGAACAACACATTTTGTGTGGGTTGTAGTATCGTCGTGTCGAAATTGTATATCTTCTAGACCAATCTCTATAAGAATTAATAATTTATAACACTCCTCCGTCATTTTTGGAAATTTCAAAGTCTAACATATACCCGGGACAAATGCTGAACAAATGCTGATAATTGTTCAACTGTTACTTATGGATTTTCACTAAGTCAGACACAACAATTTTGTTTATTTACTTATAAGAAACGTATTTGTACTTTTTAAGAGCTTAAAGTAAAACATTAAAGCTTATGTTCTCCTGTTTATTGGAATTGATTATACCATAACACCGTTTCTCCAATCAGTTCATAAACATACCATTGGTATCACCATTGGTTCGAACTAAGAGAGAAAGCATGTGGTGACAATTTCAATATATAACACAACAATTAATTACTTATTTGGTACGTCAGATATATATGTATAGAGCAAAAAATGAATATAATGGTAATTATATATGGCCCACATGATTTTAAATTTTATATAGCAATTTTTTTTCAATTTTTATTTATCGGTTCTTATTTGAAGTGTTTTAGTTTTTTCAGTTTCGCTTATTACATTTCTGAAAGCTTAACAACAACATATTTTTTCTATTTTTAAATATAAATCAATAATATTTAAAAAGGGTAGATAATAAAAATATATCATGAGCATTAATTTTTATTAATTAATTAGTCCTATTTTATGCCTATTTTAAATGGTTTTCCTAAACAATATTCCTAAACAATAACTTGTAGAATAGCTATCTTCTGTCCTCTGTGTATTCTGGCGATAACAATAGTATGTCATCAAGTCCGATATGTGATAGTGCCGAAAATGTTCGAAAAGAAAATTCCAATATTGAAATTTGATATACATCTGGATGGCATTGTATCACACACCTAATTAAATGGGTAAACAATATATTAAAAATTTGATATAAATCTTGCTCATAAGCGTGTTTTACTTGCATTTGCTGTTAAAATCATCAAATTATTAACAACCCCGTACTTATTCCTTCTCTGACACATAGCTATGTTACGTGAAACCTCTATTCGGACGGATAGCCTACAATACTCAGTAGTAATAACTTCGCTCCTACTTATCCAAATATCATGAAACTTTGACAGCACATATGTGAACAATCTATCTTATTGGCACTAGTAATTAACGCTATATGAACTCACAATAAATACTTACTCTTACAAAGTCCAGTGCATTTTAGAAGCCGTATTGATAAAAAGACAATCTTAAGTGATTGTCACTTTTAATTATAAAATCCGTATATTCACTCAACTTTCGTTGTCTCTTATAAGCATACAAATATAGTAAAAGGATAGGATACAGTTTAAATTTCATCAATAATAAAAAAATTTGATGTGAAATACTACTTGAAATAAAGTTTTATTCCAGCAAATGAAATGTTTTCTCGAAGACCACGATAAACTGACAGAAAATAAGTTGAAGGAACTAACTCTTTTGATTTTAAAAACTTTGTTAATGGCCTTTCTTAATGCAAAATAAGCTAACAACATGCAGTTGGTATTTTTACAATATATTCCCGTGTATCTTCTTAAGTAATCACCTGAACAGAAAGATAAGACGTTGTTTGCTGAGAGCTTAAATTGCTAAAAATGGATGCCACGCAACTAAAACAGTCTTTACCAAAACAAAGCACTTTTTCTGCTGATTTCTTATACAGGATGCAATTATAAACACTAAAAAGGGGCGAAAAAAATATAAATATAAATAAGCCCAAAAAATAAACATCAAATCAAGAGCAAATCTTTTTCTTGTCGGCTGAATGTTTTAGTTGCGAACAGTGAAAATGATTGATTATGGCGTAGGTGCGCTTAACGTTTAGACTGGCAGCTACACAGCTACACGGCTACAAGCCAACAGAGTGGAGTAACGCTTCTAAGCATGCAGCAAATGGGCCAGAATAAAGCAAATCAATCATTTCCAGCTGCTCTTTAAAGATACACAATCCTATCCACCACAGGAGAAGATCAAATGGCTGCGCGCACAAAATTTACTCGCTTTTAAGCAAGTATGCAACGGAAGGAAGCTCCTGCGGAAGGATGGAGCATAAATATGCAAAAACAATAAAAATGAAATGAAAACGAAGATATGGTACAGAAGAACATGCTGTAAGACGGGAATGATTATACGAGTGCCAACAAAACAAATCAATCTCAACATTGAAATTTCAATCAAAAAATCTCATAAAAGGAATTGTTGACAAATTGTTTGCATTAGCAATTTTATCTTTCTTTGTTGTTGCTTCTGATATAAGATACTTTCTATTTTGTATTTTTTTTTTCAGGAATTAAGAAATCATTTTTTGCATATTAGCAGCGCATCTCTACAACCAAATCGATACAGAAAATCAGTACTTATGAAAGTCAGCAAGTCATTGTCAAGAAATATTTGCATTTTCCTTGTTCCCGAATGCGGTTTAGGAAGGAGAACGAAGTAGATTAAATTGAAGAAAAAAAGTTTCTTGAATTTGGTTTTTGAAGAATTGGAACCAAATGCAATTAAAATTTTAATTGCATTTTAAATTAAAATTTGTTTTGCAGTATTAAACTTAAATTACTGCTCTTTAAAAAATTTAAAGTAAATAACACCAAACAATAATTTTTGAAGTTGTATATAGTCAGCCTTCCGAGATAATACTAATCAAAGCTCATGTCATGTGATAGTACAAGTCACTAAAATGTTTCCACTTATATCGTGAAGTATATAATTACAATACATTTTAGAATAGAATAATCGCATATTATTATCGCTATCTTTTGAACGATCAATTCGTAGCAAAATAACCGAGCACTACCGAGAGCTCCAAAATCTCTGATAAATTTGTGAATTAAATTTACTGATTAACTCTGATAAAATTGGAATTAATTCACGTAATTCTAATAAAATTTGACTTTTATCTCAACTTTGGTAGTCTACTAGTTCCACCCTTGGTACTTACCAAAAGATTATTTACAAATAATCCAATTAATTAAAAAAATAATAATGGAGTTTTGTTGTTGTTATTCACTACTATGCAAAAACCTTTTTATGAAACCAATAGTTTTTATTAAGCAAATAGTTTCTTTCGTGATAATTGAGTTTAAATTCAAATTCAATAAATTAGAAATTCAAAACTCTGCGAAAACTCTGCAATAAATGATGCTCTATGACTCCTGGCATTTCCTTTGTCTCAAACATTCCTGCTTTTCAAAAAATGTTTATTTTCATTAAAATTGAAGCAATAGCATACGAAAAATAATTACTAGTTAACTAATTTACTAATTAAAAAAAAAAATTACTAATTTACTTTCAAATAATTTTTTTTTTTCTAGTAGATTAAAAGCATCGAAAGCCGCAGTATGAGACTTGCACCCAATAAAACCACCTCATAGGAATGAATGAAGAAGATTAGTAGAGGGGTATGTCTACGCAGTGACTACGATTCGGCGCCCTTAGACAACTTATCCTATCCCGGGACTACATTAGTATTACTTCAAGGTAGGGTCCCTTTTAATCATTTAAGATTTCCATTGGCGTGACCTGCGTTCAGGCCCCGCTACTATCATTAGATGATAATAGACATTTAGTAAATGATAATAATAATGGATGCTCTACTATAAACTCTAAAATTTTTCGTTTGTTATATAACATAAAATTAATATTATTGTGTTTATCTAGTATCTAGTATAACAATAAAAAAAAAGAATTAAAAAAATATAGCTTTTTTACTAGAACTTATGCTACTTTGCGACCTACAAAAATAACTCGAACAATTCAATGCTATTGACGAAACTAGCAATATTTCTTAGAGCAACACCTAAAGACTTATTCAATTTATTGAAAGTCGTATAAAAATATCGTACTCGTGTACTGCCAAGATACCTTTGGCAAAAATTTTTCTGTTCATTTCACTTAATCTACAGATATCGGCACTCTTAAGGTAGTTTTTGAAAAGGGCCTTGAGACATATATATCTTATCTTATATATAATTTCCGATTAAATAACATATACATAAAGAAACTTCAGTGTAATTTTGATATTAGAGATAATTCAGTTAATTTATAACAAGTTTAATTGTAATAGTCTCTTTTTGTTTTAATAATACATAGAACATTAGTACATAAATAGTTTTCAGAGCTGGAAGGTAGCTCTCCATAAGAGAGCTTAGTTTGTGTGTAAAAATATCGTGTGTAAAAATACCGTACAATTGGCTTCAAATTTCGTTTTATTTTGCAGTTTTCTGGGTATTAAAACAATGTGAAAGGGTGGCAACTATTATCTGGACATATTCGTATAAAATGGCCAGTTTAATAAATACGGAACTGTAATTTTTATTATAAATGCGATATTAAAAACGGTATTGTTATTAAATAAAAATAAATATTCAAAACTAATATAAAAAAGTTGATATAATATTCAATTAATTACTATTGATTTCAACTTTGAAACTTCACTTTTAGAAAAGTGCTATTTAACATCATCAAACTAAACTAAAATCCAAACTAAAATTTATATATAATATCAATTGTGTTTAACTAAGAATGTAATGAAACACATATTTTAATATGATTTGTTATATATAACCTGATTTTCCTTTAGAAAATTTAAAAATCCGTTATAAAATAGTGACTACTATATTATTTATAAAAATTAATTATAAAAGTTATTAAGAAAATGAAATATGCCTTCAAAATAATTCTTAAAGATTACTAAATTCTGTTCATTAACAACTCTGAAAGAAGAAATTACTTTAATGAACTTCTAGTAGGATTCATTATGTTAGAACTAATTTAGTTTATATTTAATCGTTTTAAATCACTTTGGCCCTATTTGAATTAGTATGATTAGTATAAATTTAATTACTAAAGTTGGATTTTTATGCCTCCTGAAGAGGATCAGAATATGAGACTGTCTGTTTGTTTTTAAACTACATATTTAGTAGTTTATATATAGTTGTATGGAACACACTCATTTAATTTTTGTTTTTCGTTATACAGTTTGTTTCCAGATTGCGTTAAGGGCTACGGTTATATTGATTGAGAATTTTGTCAACGACAAAAATTTTTGACAAAAATTTTTGACAAAAATGTTTGATGTGTAATATGCGCTTAATAACAGCGAAATGGTAGCTGCCTAAAGATAAATTAATTATTTTAATTTTTAATTAATTGAATAATCTTAATTGTTTTTTTTGAAATTTTTTTTAATTATAAAATACAAATCCTTTTCATTACTTCTTCCCCATACCTTCTAACTGAATATATGATATTTACTTTTTGTTTTATTTCAGTTTACTTCTATATATAAAAAGAAATTAAAATAAAATAAATTAAATGAATTAAATCGTAACTGACATATCAAGATTCATTTAATTGTGAATTAAATCAAAAAGCCAAATTTTTGCAATAATCAATTTTAGAACATTTTAAATTGTAGCCTTTGTTGTGACCACACAACACTCGCAAACAATGGAAAGGACGCAATCTACAGTAGTCGAAGTAACAAAGAAAAATACGACAATCAATGAAGGCAGCATAAGCTGCTCAAGGCTTACACGGACACATTCGCTCATAGCGAAACTTGCCTTAATGCATCAGTTTAATCCTGTACAGCAGCAAATTGAATGTAATTGACACTTATTGGACAGGCGCAACGCTCAGCGAGATGGCTTTGGTTGAGCGGCATTGTTATTGTGTCAGTTGAGTTTGTGGCATAAAAGGCGAGCAGCCAAAGGTGGTCGAAGACATGACACTTCCCTAGGAATAGTTTAATAAAATAGAATTGAATCAATGGAAATTAAAACATATTAAAAAATTAAAATGAACTGACAGAGAAAACAAATGCCTGGTGCATTATCAGTTATTTACTCATTCCAAGAAACTGTAAGGATGAAAGCTTGACTACTTTTTCGTTAAATGGAATATACAAAGAAGGCTGTCCACTGTATATACGACACCAAATTTATTTATTTTAAAATAACTGAGATTTTATAATAAATTGAGGCAATTAAAATACTTAAAGTTTCTTTTCAGAAAGTGTCAACAATTTTCAAAAAACATGATGATGAGGTACCATCTTCGTAATCTTTTTTTTATTATTATGTTGAAGCTATTTAAGCCAGTGCACTTGTGTGTAAGCAATTTTACGCCTTCTTAACTCGAGGTATTTTTAAAATCCCTCTTTACGCCTTGACTAGATTATTGTTTATCACTTCATCAGACTAAGCAATAATTGACCTCAAATCTGCATACCTGCCCGAGAAGCCTGTAACCATTCTGAGATTTGATAACGCGGTGTTGGTAAGTCTGTCTTTTTTCGCAAATAATTTCAGGACTCTATCCTTTATGTATTTTTTGATCGGATCAATCTTGAGGTCCCTGAGGATTTATTACATTAAATTCTTTAATCTTTTGGTTGGAAACTAAGAACAATTTATAAATCTTTCAGGAAATATTTAATAATATTAAAGGAATAATAATTATATAATGTACAATAATTTATGATTTTGTTCACATATACTATAGCAAATGAATTTGTTAACGAACTTTCACAGCAAATTAACAAAAAACTCTAAGTTTGAAATTACAAGTCAAGTACGGCTTTGTGTCAGTTGGCTATTGAACACTAACTCTGAGCTTCAAATTTGACAGGGCACGAGTTCAATCCCTGGTACTTGTAGTCTCAAAAAAAATTATTTATTCGTAAATTAAATACAAGTCATATTTTCAAGACCACTGAAGATGGATATTTGGCAATACTCGAAACATATGTTTGTTCAGTCAAAAATGCAACTATTTAAAATAATATAAAAATAATTTTTGCTATTGTAGCTGACTACTGTTCGAAACTTCTCTATTTTAAAAAAATCTTTTAAAATAATATAATGAATATAATAATAAATATGATAAAATATTTTATTAAACTGTCATGATATATTAACAATGTATGAAGTATATGTATAAATATATTCCTTATGGAATATTATTTCTGTTCCGCAAACGTATTCAAAAACCCTATGGAATAGATTCCACAAACGTATTGAAGAAACCTATGTAATAGATTCAGTATTTCCAAATATCAAAAAAGCGTAAATAAATGAATTAAATTAAATAATAAAATTTTTCACGAAAATGCTGCTTTTATCTAATAACATCGAATGTCAGTCAACGTTTACGGATACGAGCTCAGTACAAACAGATTTCTGCGGTTGATTTAAAGTGCAAGTAGAAGCAGTTGGAGTATTTGGAGCAATTCAATCGAACCACAAAACCATTGCGTTTCTCTTAAGTCTTTCTGATATCATTCAGCATTTTGAACCAGTTCACTTCAATATTTGCAGTTAACAAAGAGTCAAGGTTTTCTGGTGAAGTGGTTATTGCAATCCGCTTAAGTGCGTTTGCATTGATAATCTTTCTCGTCTTCTATAAACAACTTGAAAAGTTTTATAGAAAATATTTCTTATCCTACGAGTATCAAGATTGATTTTCTTAACCAAACGAATACCAAACAGATACTTACTGAAACACATAAAAAAATAAACACACATTTATATTATAAATAAATTAAAAATTAAAAAATTTTTATTTGCAAATAATACAATATTTATCAATTTTATTCTATATATGTTGGCGAATTAAATTTTTATGATTCATATAACATAACAAAATTGAAATAAAAATTAAAAATCATTTCTTTAGTGAAATTAAAATCATTGCATTATATATCTGTACTACATACATATGTATATAAGATTATATATAAGACTATATGTACACTACAATGTCATAATAAACGTCAAAAGTGATGAAAAGCTTTATAAGGGTTTAGAAACGTCCAAGTCCCTCTCTGAGTCATTTATATTTACAAAGGACTAGCTGTTCTCTGAGTACCACTGGAAATGTGACGTTATACAAGCTTAATCTTTAGCATATTCCACATAGAGGTGTCTCGAATTGGTTAGATTTATAGAATACTAATCGTAAACCATACATCCAATAATAAAATTGAACCATTAAATAAATACAGTTCAATTCAAATCTTCACTTTACCAACACAAGTATCTACATAAAGAAATAAAGCAAATGGAGCCTAACCTCCTGCAGTGAACGGTATAATTTTTGATGCAGAATGGAACATTTAAGAAAGTGAAAATGATTTTCAGAAGGAAGGAGAGAACAAATAAACGAAACGCACTTGTGGAACTAGTAATGTCAATAAACGGGCAATATAAACCAATCACCTTCCGATATCCAATATTAGTTAGTCAAATCTTGCAACATATAAGATTAGTAGAATTATAAAAATATTTGCGAGTATGAATGAAGAAAACTCAGTTTTTCAGCAGACTTTGTCACAAAGAAGAGGAAACATCAGAAAAGATTACGTGGCACTGATAGTCTTGCCAGACTCAGACTTCGGTACTTATCGACTGTCTATCCACTTATTGCGGAAATAGGCAATATCTCTCTAAGGGACATAATGGCATTTTTAACTGCTACGCGCCTATGGAACCAAAGTGGGTTTATCCCAATAATCCTTAAAGAATACAGTGAGGTGACATAGTTTCAAACCTTTTCCAAATCTCTCTATCTATCTATGCTCTCAAAAACAGAAAGAATTGCTATTAAACAAATGCAGAAGAGACGTCTCTAGATTAACGGCAGTAATTGCAGATTTGAAGTCAATTTGAGAGCAATATTTACCATACTGTAACCAGTGCTAGTAGATAATGGAAAAAGAAATTATTTTCTTATTTCTCAGTATGTATATGCATCACTTGTACAGCTACCAGAATATATTACTAATATAATATATTAAAAATATATTAAGAGTATATTAAGAGATTACTAAATCGGACAATCTAGATCTAATTGCGTTGTCTCGTCAAACTGCGAAGCAGTCAGTTGGTATAAAAATGTGGTGATAAAACGATTCGAAAGCGTTAATTAGATGCTTGCTTCGAGCCAACTCTCAATGCTAATTCGCATACCTGACACGATAGTTACCCCAATAGAGGATACTATAACACAATAATCCCAAAAACTGCATACGTTTTAGAAGCAAATTTAGCGATAAATTTAAAACATCAAAAGGTGTTTATCAAGCCTGTGTACTATCACCGCTGATTTTCATCACAACATTAGATAGAGTGCTAAGTGATACAACAATGAATACCCTGAAGGAATTCAATGGCGACTATAGAAAAAAACTCTGTGATTTACAGACGATATCTGTTTCACTGCGCATACGGTACAAGCCACAAAAAGAAAACTCTAAGTTCTGATCAGAAATGCAGCTGTAGTCGGCCTTAAGGTGAATTTCAACAAAACTATGAGAGTCAGTGCAACAAATGAAATTTCCTTCGGAGTCAACATCACAACATCACATAAACTACGGACAATATGGAATTCATCAAATATTGACCAAAGGACCAACATTAGAGTCTTTAACACCAAACCTGTCATCTTACAGTATAGCAGACAGCAAACCGATAGTTGAGAAAATTAAGTAAGTAAATGGAACTGTATCGATTATACGCTGAAAAGAATAAAAAAACATATTGCGAAGATGGCTTTCGAGTGGAATACACTAGTCGAATGCGCTAAAGGAAGATCCACAATAACTTGGACACGCCTGATACATGCAGAAAACAGGACCTTGGGTACATGGCAAGAAATTAACGGAATGGCACAAGATTGAGCACGCTCGATGCGAATCGTTATCGTCTTATGCTCCAATAGGAGCGATAGTTAAACAAATATCTGTGCATTTGTTATCATCAGGAAATCACCAAAATAAATGTTATTTAAACTGATTTTACTCCTAACATAAGTAGTTCTTCTTAGAAAAAATTGTCCGTTATGAGTTCCAAAAGTAAAAGTGAATGAAGTAAATTAGTAACAATAAGTTCTTATTGTTGCTGTCTCCGCACCCCGGAATGTGAACAAACCCTTCGCCTTTTAAACCATACTATATGTTTAACTGAGCAATCATATTATGCCATAAATAATACCATATGGTATGGAGGTGATGGGAAAAAACAACACTTACGTATGAAGGGATTTAAAATTTTACATTCTCTTCTCTATGCACTGGATGTATATTGAGTGTACTGGTTACATTTGTAATTATTGTTTTATATTATTGTTGGTTTATGTTACAACTAAGTTGTTGTAAGCTTTGCTGCAGGTTTACCGCTTGTCGTAAAATATATTGCATCATATTGAGCCGTGCACAATCCTGAATGACATATATTTTGCACTGAACTTCAGTTTCTCTTTTAGACCCATTAATGAAAAAGTTAAAATATTTTGTTTTAGGTAGTTAGGTTAGGTTGGAGTGATAGCCTTGTGCACCAAAAAAACCAACTTGAGCTCAGATAATGACCCGTTGGTTTACCACAGCAATAGCGTTGGATTGTAGATAAGTAGTAGATAGTGTAGATAGTGATCAGTATACAACCAACGACGAAAAATGCAAGGATTCCCCCATTAGGTGAAAATAAACCAACCCGACAGTTCTACGAATCTGGCTAGGTCCCTAATATTGTAGGATGACAGCTCAGTCAGATCGGTCAGAAAAGGGACATATTTTGTTTTAGTACTAAATATATGCGTTAACCTTCATCTTCGACGATTAATCAAAATTGTTTTCAAAACGCTATTATTAGACAAGTAAATAGTTTTCTAGTGATTTCTTTTGTAAGTAGTTCATGCTATCTTAAAGTGAAAAGGTGGTCTTAAAAAAAAATATCTCTACAAATATAGATATACTCAAAAAATCAATTTGACTTGTAAATAAATTGGTGGACTTAATATATTATTAAGTGCATACTCTTATAAATATAACTCCAGTTCAGTTCATGTAAAACTATTTATTTTTGTTCTTAGTATTGATGTCTGCATGAAACTAAAGCAATAAAAAATTTAACTATTTGAGTTTCATATCTATCTCATCCCCATAATTGCGAATCTATTGGTTAAAGTCACTTTAATGTGCTGATATAACTACAAGTATTCCAAAAGTTTATTGAAAAATGATTGACAGGATTATTTAGTCTGAGCATGTACCTCTCATTTTATTTAGAAATTTACTGACTGATAGTAACATATCAAGAAGACGTTCAAGGACGGCATTAGTAATAAAATGCAATGCTGTCAATTATATTTCAGTAAATCTCACAAAATTTTAAAGCAAAATAAAGTATTAAACAAAAAATAAAAAGGTTTCAACTTCTAGAAAAGAGAAAAAAAATATATTGCATTAAAAATATGTTATTAACCATAAAGTATGGAATAGAAGAATGAAACCATCAAACAACTAAACTAAGTCCAGTTAAAACTTTTATTTCCTTAACACATGACCACTAGAAAAAGTTTCTAGATAAAAACTTTGCATCAATGTGGGGCAGAACGCGAGCGGGTAAAAATTTATCATTAAATGGTACTTTAAACTTGGAACAGTAAAATTTTCAAAGTAAACTGCAAAATGTAGTACCAGTAAAAGTGATTTCAGGAGGAGTAAATATAGCGCACCTGCAACATAAACAGCAGCTCAAGTAAAAAATACTAACAAAAGGAAGAGTGCAGAAAATTTTTATTAAAATAGATGAGTTAGTGAAGGTTTTATTTAACTAAATAAAATTTTAAACTTAATTAAAATTCAAGTAAAACTCAGTATTAAGGCTAGATGGGTTTTAATATTGATGTAGCACAACACATCGAAGATGTTCTGTGTTTATCTTAGCTGAACTTATTTAACTTCATCTACGGCATTAGTTCGCTTTTCCCATTTTCTGCATTCGTTTCATTAGAACCCATAGCAATAGTGTACTCAGATATGGGAGAAGGAGACAAGCTCTCACCTACATTCAATACATCATTAAAATTTTGAGCAAATAAATATTTATTTATATTACTTCAATTGATTCACTATTAATTTGAATATAAATTGTGACCATAAACTTATAATATCTGTCACAGCAATGTGTAATCATCCACTTTCCTGCTAATGACTCACAACGCAATAGACGTCCACTTTAACAAATGATTTCGAGCACAGCCCATTAAAATTAAATTTATTAAAATTATACAATTTGTTAAATCGAGTAAATAAATTAAAGAAGGTAAAATGACTTTCAGCAGTTCAGCTATAAATTTTTAAATTAATTGTTTTAATTATTAAAATTAATATATTTACGAGGGCGGGATGATAAGTCAGTGACTTTTTGAATAAAACAAATTTATTTTCGGCAAATAAACATTTTATTTTTCTACATAATCACCTTTTATCTCAATATATTTAGTCCAGCGTTTTTCTAATTTTCTTATTCCCTCCAAATAATAGGTTTTCTCAAAGCTCTCAAAATATGGGTTTGTTTTGGTGATATCTTCTTCATTCGACTCAAGTCTCTTACGGCTCAACCATTTCTTAAGGTTTGGAAATAGAAAATAACGGCAGCAATTTTTTTAATTTAATAATTTGTGTTTAATTAACTAAAAGTTTAGTACTAAAGTTTAGTATTGATTTGCACAATCGGTTTTATATTCAAACATTTAAAGAATAATTCTATTCTATTAATCGCTTCTTTCTATTTTGAAGCAACAATTTTGTAGAGATTGGAATTTAAAATAATCTAATGATGTCAGATTTGTTCAAATCGGTGGATTAAACAGTAGATCGTATTTAACCTGTATGAATAAATCTGTAGTTACAAATGTAATGTAATGATTTATGCGTTAGGCTAAGGCCTTTCTGCACTGCGAGCAGCTTGATCTATTGTACACCCCTTTGTATTTAAACATTCAGTATGTCGAGGAATCGAATCAACTCCTTCGAAAGAAGTTGAAAGCCTTCATCCTCTGGTTGATATGTACATAAAATTTTGTTTCTTCTGTGGCCTAGTGCATCAAAGTTGGTAAACAGAAGTTGGTAAACAGAATCTGCAAATATTTATATCGAATATAGCTACTTTGAGTAGGTGTTTTTTTGCAGACGACGTGGTTTATTAGTGCACGAGGCAATGACTTAAGACTCTTCTTGTTTAGGTTGATAACGATGTTTGCTCTTTTGCCATCAAAATTCAAAACACAGCTTTCGAACTTTCTAGTGAGCGGACGTGTTTTTAAGCCGGTCTCGGAAAAATTTAAATTTCAGTATAAAAACAAGTAAATAACAATCACTTTTAAAAGAATAACTTTTGTTATTAATACAAAAATAAAAAACAGAAAATTCTCGGACAAAAAAACAATTCCTAAAAGTTTAAAAGTGCATAAAATATTAATTTGAAAATAGCGCGCGCTTTTTCGATTTTTGTTGATTTTTGCACAACTTTAATATTAAAAAAAACTCAAATAGCTGACAGAGACAGCAAATTATTTTCTAAAGCTCAAAATAAAAAAAGTGAGCAAGCATTCAAACAAAATATCAGTGCGGTTTTGTGAATATATAAACAAAACAAAAAAGTGCTGATAGAGACAGCTAGTATTTATTACAAACGTGTTCCACAAAAGCTGTAATTGGAAGCCCGCAATTCATCACAACACAACACAACATCAAAACCAACATACGTGCTAACATTGGATTTTGGAATTTAAAGATATTTATTTTATTAATTATTATTATTTTTTTATTATTATTATTATTATTATTATTCTTAGTATAATTATTATTCTTTTTTCTCTCTTTTTGTTTTTATTTATATGTTTAATTATTAGAATATAAAGTATAATATTTTACACATTTTCATTTTATTTTTACATCTTCATTTTTATTTTTTTATTATTTTCTTCTTTATATTAATTTAATTTAATTTTACTTATATTTATATAGTTAATTTAATTTAATATCAATTAATATTAATAGTAGTTAAATTAAGTAAATCTTATAGCACACCTGCTATTTGCATATATAACCACGTATGCAAATGAGCAATCAAAATCTAGTAAGAAGACATACGATAAGCATTCCAAGTAAACGTAATGCTTATTTGGTAATAGACGCATCGAATACGTTGCCTCTGAAAACTACACAAACTGACAAAAGCTTGTCAAACATTGCACCTTCAGCAACTTCGCTTGCATTTTCCGACTTAGCGAGTCCAAAAAATAAAATAAAGGTCCAAACAGGCATGGAACGCTATGTAAATATGAAACGCAAACTTAGTCCTCAAAAAAGCAATTCAAAAGGTGCTAAAATAACTAAAACCATCAAAGATAGTGCAACTACAAACATTCTTTCTGGCAATAGATTTGCTGAATTAGCTGAAACTACAGATGAAGCTAATCAGCCTATTAACAAAAATTTTAAACCGCCTCCAATCTACTTGCGTGAACGCAGCTCAAATAAGCTAGTTACAATCCTTGCAAGTCTGATTGGAAATAATACTTTTCATATTGTTCCTATAACTAGGGGCAATATACACGAAACCAAAATCCAAATCGACACTGAAAACAATTTTAGAGTCATAACTAAATATTTCGAAGACAGCAAAAAAAATTACTACACATACCAACTAAAGAGTAGTAAGGGCCTTGTTGTCGTAATTAAAGGTATCGAATCAGATGTAGAACCCATTGAGATAACAAATGCCCTAAGCGAAAAAGGCTTTAGCGCTAGAGCAGTAATAAATATTGTTAACAAAGATAAAATCCCACAACCTATGTT